>NW_010161054.1:0-3258 GCF_000695765.1 Mesitornis unicolor | reverse complement strand
GTCCCTTCCAACTCCTGACATTCTGTGATCTGTGATATCCAAGCTGTCCCATACAATAAACTGTGGCAACACACATTGAGTGTGTTTTGTCAGCAGGGCTGGAAACCTTCTCCAGGCACTCACCAACCCACCTTACACCCAAACCCATACCTGCGCAGGGCATGGGCGATGATATCCATACAACCAAGACAACTGTGAAACCTTCAGAAAAACACTGTGAGAAATCCCATCAAACCCACCAGACTTGTTGAGAAGCTCGAAGGCAGCACATTTGTAAGCGTTTGCTAGAGGTCGGCACATTTCCAAGGAAACCTGAGAGGAAGTATCGCCGATTTGAAATACAACCGCTCAGAATTGTGAGGAAAGTGAGAAATTTAAGACACTTTGTCAAGCTCCACTTCAATATTTCAAAGCGATGCGTGAATTCAAAAATGAAGTGACAAGTTTGTGGCGAGAATCACACGGGTAACGCAAAGGGAAAAGCCAGATGAACTCCTACACTGTGTGAAGGATGTTTTCAGCACCTCTCCTGTTTGACTCACATCACCAGAAAAGACTTCTGTGGTGATGTAAATGGAGACAGAAGACCCATGGGCAGCAGCAGGGCCCCATCCTCCTGACCCTGGCTTCACCATTCTGGTGCTGGGAGTTTTATCCTGAGAAATTCCTCCGACATAGGACACTGCTGACACCAAATGTTTGGAGGAGTCCTCGCACATAGGAAAAAGAGAATGTATTTTTATATGAGACAAAACAAACACTTAAAAAGACTTGATCGCATATCAGACCACTCATTGCCTCCAACTGAAACTCCCCTTGAGGATGTTTGAGTCCATATTTTTTGTCCTCACATTCTTAAGCATTTATTGACCTTTGCCAGAGGAAATGCATTTATCCATCTGAGATATTTACCCCATACATTATAGATTTATATAAATAAGTGATGCTGTATACGAGTGGCTTCACCATCCACGCAGACATCGCTGGGCAGGTTTGAGGAGAGGTAAGGCAGTCAGCTCTTGCCTTTCATTTCACCCTATAAGGCTTCTGCTCAGAAGGGCCCATTTTGGTAACCCAGAGGTCCTGGGTAACCCAGAACAACGATGCCTCCCCTCCTGTGTCCCAGGCTTTGGTACTACGGCAACAGCTAAGTCCAGCTGGGACATTTGCATTATACTCCCAGGGCTTGAAAACAAACAAATTTGTACAACGCACACAAACAGCCTTTTCTAATCTCTTTTAATGGCACTCTGAAGACCAGGCCGTCAATTGTCCGCTGTGTTCTCAACAATTTGCTAATGATAATTAAAGATGCCCAAAGTTTGCCAACTGTTTCGGCACTCAATTCAACCGAGAAGATAAGGGTTCAGGAGGAAAGCAAATGAAATGAACTTGATCCAAGGAGGAGGTGTTACCTGTGGAGGAGCCCATAAGGGTATAAATACAGCAAAGAGAGTAAAACGTTCGCTAAAGTGCACAACAGATACACAGAAAGGTGAAGCTAAAACCCTGGAACGAGATGACAAAAGCGGGAGAGGGAGTGGATTCTTTTTTCCCTTTCTCTATAGGATTTCATCCCAAAGAAGTTGCTCAGACAACGGCAACCCCCTGCCATGCAATCTGTGTACAAGGAAAAACAAACCCATGCTGCAGTAAAACTGGAAGATCAAACTCTGGGTTTTTTCACCAGCTGAGAGAAATACTCCTCGAGTGCCCATTTCTGCAGAACAGGACCATATTTCCTCCGTGGGCTGTGAGATATCAGGCACCTGGGAAACACGGAGGGGGAGAAGAGGAAGAGAAGGCAACTGGAAGCACATCTGCTGCTGCTCCAAAGTTTCACTGAATTAAAGTTCTTTATAAAGCCTTGAATCCAGAGAATCGTGCAAGATCACTCAGTTTACCACTAAAGCTAGGATTTTACACAGTTATTTTTAATAAGTTCTACTTTGGCAATGTGAAAAAGTTGACGGACACCAATCTATGGTGCTTTTTCCCTATGTCAACATTGAGTGCACGCCTGTCCCACCGCGAGACTGAACTCATGGCCCTGCAGGAAACACTTCCTTCCTTTCCAAAGGTCACCATCCCTTGCAGAATTCCTCTGCCATGGCCCAGCGAGATAACGTGCCTGTTTCCCAAAGTTTCACGGAGTTTCATCAAATTCACATGAGCCCCATAAGTCTTCATTGGATAGAATAGTCTCATCTTAGACTTTAAAGAGCTTTATCTGTCCATCTCTTTGTTTTCTGAGCACATCACATTCGACTGCTGCTTATTTCAGTAAGTTCCAATGACCCCAGCACTGCCCTCTTGGCAGGTCTGTGTCTCCTTTCTTTAAGCCAAATTGTATTTGGTCTTTCAGCAGATTGCCCTCCACATCATCTTCAATAGAAACTCATGGAAAACACCCTGTTGATTCACTGCCATTTTTCACCCAACATCAGCCAAACAGAACAGCAGCATCTGGTGTTGAGTTTATAGAGTTTCCCAGCAAAATACCACGCAATAAAAAGGCTTCTCCATGCAACAATCACTAATGAAACAAAGATAGTCAGAGAAATACTGAAAAGCATCTTCCAGTCTTGCCTTAGAAGAGAGCAGCCACTAAGATCTGACAAACAATGATAGGACAAGGGGTAACGGGCACAAACTGGAACACAGGAGGTTCCACTGAAATTTGAGAAGAAACTTCTTCTCAGTGAGGGTGACAGAGCCCTGGAGCAGGCTGTCCAGAGAGGTTGTGGAGTCTCCTTCTCTGGAGACATTCAAAACCTGCCTGGATGCCTTCCTGTGTAACCTCATCTGGGTGTTCCTGCTCCAGCAGGGGGATTGGACTGGATGAGCTTTTGAGGTCCCTTCCAATCCCTAACGGTCTGGGATTCTGTGATTCTGTGAAGATCACATGGTGTGCTTTTAACTACAAGCTTACATAGATATGTTTACCTAAATTGCATTAATTAACAGTGTAATTACTTCTTTAGAATAAAGAAAAAAAATAGTAAATCCAGAATTGTTCTCAATTTTCTTCAATGCTTCACTTCAGAGCCAATCAGATAAGTAAGCATCTGACCTGTGTTTTAAAAAAATTAAACTAATAATAATAAAAGGCTAACTACATATGCATGAGGAAGCACACAAACAAAAACCTGAATTGTATTCCCCATTTCTTAAATCGCACTTTTCTCTCTCCAAATGGGACTATAAGCCAATAATCGGAGACCTTTTAAAATGTTAATTTTAAGCTGGCCATATTAA
>NW_010161053.1:0-1110 GCF_000695765.1 Mesitornis unicolor | reverse complement strand
CCCCCCGCGGCGCCAGCCGGCCTGGTCTGTCGGCCCGGTCCGGGGCGTCCTGTCCAGACATCGTTGTTGTTCAGTCCTGTTCTTTTTATTCGTGTCAGATGCAAATCTTCTCTGCTGCCCTTAAGGGCGATTTCTTCCAAATTGGACACGGTGTAGGCAATCCCAGAGTAATCTGTTTCACCTTCCCCTCCATAGGTAAGCGAGGGGGCCGAGTTCCATCGCTTAATGCCCACACTGAGTGTCCCGGGCTTGGAATCAGACATTTTTTTGCAGTCGCTGGTTCTTTCTGTCACTTTTAGATTGTTTTTAAATCCTCCGCAAACGCATCCAAATTTTCAAGTAGCTGCCAATGGGGCTGTTCGTTGGAACGCTTGATCTGCTGTGCTGCAGTTCTCAACCTGTCCACGTTCCCACCAAGGGACCTCCTTTTCTTTTTCTCTTGTGTTTTTAGAAGCCATCGTCCCGTCCGGTATCGATTCCAACCCATCCCAGTGGAAACGCCGCGGGGTTTTTTGCCATGTATTTAAATGGGAGGTGGATGCCCCAAGTCCAAACGCAATCCCATCCTTTGAACTCTTTAGCATTCGTTCCATCTTCATTGCCTTCCAAGATCACTCGAGACACGTTCCGTTGTATGGGCTTATCATATTTACACCATCCAACATTTCCAAGCTTACCTATCGCGGTAGATGGAGGATTAAAGCGTTTCTAACAGTCTGCTCTGTTTCCTGCAGATTTCCATTCCACTCTAATCATGTCTACTCGTTCTCGCCATTTGGTGATAGGCTTTTGTAAGCGTCGTGCACACGCGTGTCCCCATTCCGACGCGTGTCCCCAGTGCCCGCGTGTGTCCTCATTTATCACGCGTGTTCCCAATGCCCACGCGTGTTCCCGGTTCTCACGCGTGTGTGCATTGCCCGCACGTGTCTCCAATGCCCACACATGTCCCCATTGCCCACATGTGTCTCAATTGCCCACGCGGGTTCACTTTGCCCACACGTGTCCCCACTGCCCACATGTGCCCCAACGCCCACACGTTTCCCCATTGCCCACCCATGTCCCCAATGCCCACTCGTGTCCCCAATGCCCACGCGTGTTCCCATTTCCTAC
>NW_010161052.1:1050-1280 GCF_000695765.1 Mesitornis unicolor | reverse complement strand
ATATAAATATATATATATATTTAAAAAGAGGATAAATAAGTTAAAAAATAAATAGAAATTCAGGGTTTAAGCTGGTTTTGCAATGGGAGGCCTGGACCACGGGGTGTGCAGGGCTGATGCTGGGCTCCAGAGCAGCTCCAGGGGGGAACAAGCAGAGGATGCTCAGGGGGGCCTGTTCTCCCCCATCCCTCATGGCAGCCCCCAAACGCGGGCCTGGCGCGTGCGGGGGG
>NW_010161052.1:521-915 GCF_000695765.1 Mesitornis unicolor | reverse complement strand
CGCCGGCATCTTCTTCGTCTCGGCAGGTAGGAGCTGCTCAGAGGGGTCTGGAGCATGGGAGGACGTGGGGACGGGTTGTGGGTCCTGGGCTGTCAGGTTTTGGGGTGTGTGAATGGTCCCATCCTGTGGGAAAATCCGCTCCCTCTGGGTTCCTCATTTCTGCGCTGCCTGTGCTGTGCCGATGCTGTTGTCTCAAGGAGCTGCTCTGTTTTGTGTGTTTTCTTCTCCCCGCAAAGAGACAAATTGCTCTCCCTCCTTCGGGCTGGCGGGAGCTGCTGATGCAGATGAGGAAACAACAGCAAGCACAGAATCGATTCATTAAATAAACCCAGGGGGGCATCAGCCGCTCCCCAGCCCTGCGGCACGGCCCTGCTGCGCTGCTGGCGGGGCAAAA
>NW_010161052.1:0-306 GCF_000695765.1 Mesitornis unicolor | reverse complement strand
TCTGTGAGGAGTTTTGGCACAGGGGTTGTGGTCTCCATTGGGACCCGGGGATGTGGCCATGGCCCCGTGGGTCCTGGTGGGCAGGGGAAGGGCTGGGGTCCTCCATCCTGTGCCCCTGAGCTGTTGGGAGGGGATCGAGGTGCTCCTGCCCCCCTGTCCCGCTCCAGCGATGCCTCTCCCTCTTGCCCTCCCCAAAAGGTCTCAGCAACATCATCGGGATCATCGTCTACATCTCGGCCAACGCGGGGGACCCGGGGCAGAGCGACTCCAAGAAGAGCTACTCCTACGGCTGGTCCTTCTACTTCG
>NW_010161051.1:1942-5296 GCF_000695765.1 Mesitornis unicolor | reverse complement strand
AGTCCTTCCCCATCTCCACCCACACCGAGTCCGCGTCCCTGCCCGCCCCAGCCTCCCCATTGCCCCCATACCCACTCCACTGCGACCCCCCCGGATCCCAGCCGGTGCATTCCAGGGACTCCCGTTTTTCCCGAGGTGGGGAGCGAGGATTTGCATGGCAAAGCCAAGGGCTAGTCCTTCCCCATCTCCACCCACACCGAGTCCGCGTCCCTGCCCGCCCCAGCCTCCCCATTGCCCCCATACCCACTCCACTGCGACCCCCCCGGATCCCAGCCGGTGCATTCCAGGGACTCCCGTTTTTCCCGAGGTGGGGAGCGAGGATTTGCATGGCAAAGCCAAGGGCTGCGTGGGCGCCGGCCTCCCACATTGAAGGACGTGTGTGGGGCGGCAATCTGAGCTGCTTTTTGGGCACCCGGGGGCGTTATCCTGCCAGAGCTGCCCCTCTTGGGAGGGTCTGAGCCTGGCCCCAGCTCAGCCCCATTCGGTTTGGGGGTGATGGGGCACCCCCATCAGCCATGTCCTTTGTGCCCCCTCAGGATCGCCCCTGCGCTGCTGAGACAGGCGTCGTACGGCACCATAAAGATCGGCATTTACCAGAGCCTGAAGCGGCTCTTCGTGGACCGCATGGAGGGTCAGTGCGGGCGCCTCTCGCCTCGCCGGCGGCGCGGTGATCTCTGCTGCTCTCCGTGCTGGCTTTGCTCGTTCCCATCCCTGTCCTTCCCAGCTGTGGATTCCCAGAGAAATGGGGTTTTGTCTCTTGGCGCTGTGGGTTTGTCTGTGCAGTGGTGGCACAGAGGGGTTTCAGTGCCGTTGTGCTTCTGGCTGCGCTTGGCACTGCCCGCGGTCCCCATCGCCGCCCCCGATCCAGCCAGGCCCGTCCTTTCCCCAGCCTTTTCCTCCAGTTGCAAGGTAGCATTGGCTCAGGCTCATGTCCCTCTCCTGACATCGCCTCGGATGTGTTACACAGATTGGGAATGTGGTAGAAATGGCCCTGGCAAACACCCCTGATCCGTGCCCCTTGGGTAATGGGGGCCATTGCAGCTCCCACCCAGAGCACAGCATCTTTCCGTGGGCTGCTCCGTTCCCCGGTGTCGCCTCTGGTTGTGCCATCTCCCCTCGCTCGCCGTTGCTGTGGTGCCGGTCGTCGTCTGAACGTTTGTCTCCCCGCAGGCCCGGGGCAGCCGGTGGCCTGGTCTCCTCCGGGAAGTGCTGTGGTCAGTACCAGCAAAGGGCTGTGCCTTTTCCCGACATAACCATCACCCTAACACCGGGCCTGGAAGTCTGGGGTTCTTCCACCCTTACCCTGGCACTAATTGCGTTTAACCCTCTCCGCCTGGGTCGCCTGCTTGCTCTTTTCTCGAGGAGGCTGTGCCACCTGGGGCTCCGGATCAAAACCAATCCAAAGGTGCCGGGTTGCCTGAGAAGCGTTGGGTTGTCCCTCTCTGTCCCCCTCTGTCTTGGCTTTTCTCCGTGCACCGCAGGACACTGAAATCTCAGATAATTGCTCAAAATTGTCACCTATCGCAGTCTTCTCCCTCTCTGGTCAGCTGGGCTCATCAGCGAGAGCCGTTTCTCTGAGAGCGCGTGGCTGAGGGGTTAAGCCGCTGCTTTCTGTCCCTGGCAGCGGTGGGGACGGCTCTGTCACCGTCTGACGGGTGCTGCCAGCCTCTGCCCGGGCACCTTCACCGCCTGCTTTGGGAGCGGAGCCCCTCGCTCGTTCGGTACAACCCGTGCAGCTCCACGTTCGCCCTGGAGGACCTGACTCGCTTCTCTGCTTGCAGACGAAACGCTGCTGATCAACGTCATCTGCGGGGTGGTTTCGGGGGTGATCTCCTCTGCGCTCGCCAACCCCACTGATGTGCTGAAGGTGAGGAGCGGAGCTGCCCCACACAGCCCCTGGCTGTGGTTTGGTGCGTGGAGGCTGCCGCTTCCCTGTGAAACTGCAGCTCTCCCAGCTGCTCTCTGAGCTAGTTTGGGGTTTCCATGAACGGGAACAGAAGCCCAAAACAGTAAATATATTTAAAAAAATGCAGCTCTTAATGAAATCCGCTATGGCAAGGGGCGTTTTGTCTGAGTTTTGCACTGTGCATCCCCCCTGCTCCTTGCCAGCCATCAGCATTTGCTGCATGGTGTGCGGGGATGGGCACAGAGCGGTGCCTGCTCCAGTTCCCCGCTGTTTTGTCCCCCAGGAGCCCCTGATCTGGCTCTGCTGACGCCGTCCTGCTGTCTCTCGCCTTTCTTTCAGATTCGGATGCAGGCGCAGGGCAGTTTATTCCAGGGCGGGATGATTGGCAGCTTCATCGACATCTACCAGCAGGAGGGCACGCGGGGCCTCTGGAGGGTGAGCACCGGCTGCTGGGACCCCCGGGTTGAGCTGACACCTTCCCTGCGTGTGCGAGGAGACAACCGCTGTCCCTCCCATGGAGGGAAGGACCAGGGAGCGCTCTCGTGACCCCTGGGTCTCCCCAAATTACCCGGTGTTACAGTCCCTTTGAGATGGCCCAACGCCGCGTTGCTGCCGTGTTCTTGTTCTGCAAACCGGTAAAAATTGGCCCATATTTTAACCTGGTTCCTGTGGAGGGGTTTGCTGGGATGTCCCTGATGCAGCAGGCAGGGGTTCCTCCTCCCTCTGCTCATAACTCATAACCTCCTTCAGTAACTGTCTCTCCAGTTCCCAAATGGCCGCCAGCAGCATCTGCTTTAATACCGGACAGCCTCCAGTTCGAAACCTCACCAAAGCAGCCTCTCTCTGCTGTTGTGTAGCAAGGAGGAGCTTAAGGAGCTCCTGAAAGAGCTGCTCTTCCTGGGATGCAGGAGCTGGTGGGAGGAGAACGTGTGGATGATCGCGCGTTCCTGCGCGCTGCGGCTGGGAGGAGAGAAGCGGCGTGCGGTTAACGCGGCTGGAGTAACAGCAGGGCGGAGGAGTCCTCGGCTCTGGGGTGGAGCTGGGAGGTGGGGATGGGGCAGGGGGATACAGGGTGGGCTGGCAGCAGGAGGTTGTGGAGTGTCCTTGTGTGGAGACACCCAAAGCCCTGGCCGTGTTCCTGTGTGACTGCTCTGGTGATCCTGCTCTGGCAGGGGTTGCACTGGGGGAGCTTTCCAGGTCCTTTCCAAGTCTGTGACCCCACGGGGAGGTGCTGGACTGACCCAGGCCGTGTTCCGCGCTGGTGACGGGTGCCTGTGCCCTGCAGGGAGTCGTCCCCACGGCTCAGAGAGCTGCCATCGTGGTGGGGGTGGAGCTGCCGGTCTACGACATCACCAAGAAGCACCTGATCCTGTCGGGCCTGATGGGAGACACCATCTTCGCCCACTTCGTGTGAGTGTCGGCTGCGGCGGCCATGCCCGCCAGAGGGG
>NW_010161051.1:1272-1931 GCF_000695765.1 Mesitornis unicolor | reverse complement strand
GGGTGAGACCTGCCTAGGCCTGGCCCTTCCGAGGGGTCTGCTCTGCTCTGGCTGCCCAGCAAGCGCACCCAGAGCCCACCTCACAGAAAGCCTGCGGTGAGGTGAAACGCCAGCTTGATTTCAGCTCGCCGGTGGCCAGAAATGCCGCTGCTCCGTGTCTGCGCCCCGGTGTCAACTGCCCCGGTGTCAACAAGAAGGTGCCATTGCCTCTAGCAGCCAGCTGGAAGAGCTGCTCCAGCCCTCGTCCTGGTCCCTGCAGCCGTTGCTGTAGGGGCTCTGAGATGCTCAGAGGCTCCGATGCCAGGACCCCATGATCTGACAGGGTGTGAAGTCAGCCTGCGCTGAGCAGTGGGTGGGCTGGAGACCCCCCAGGGTCTCTCTTCACCTGCCTTTCCCCGTCTGGCCCTGCGTGCTGTGGGCTGACGGTGGCGAGCACTGGAGCATACGTGGAGGCTTGCGGCTGCGTGCTCCCTCTTGCTGCCTTTGCTCTTCCTCCCTCCTTCCCCGCCCCGAGGAGGTGTTTGCCCTGGTGAGAGGGGATGTGCACTTCCAAGAGGCCACCTTCAGGTCTGTGTCACCCCGACAGCACCCGCAGACCCTCGCTGGGCTGTGGGCTGCCCCTGCAGTGGGCTCTTGATGAGGCAGAGCTGAGCGTTTCC
>NW_010161051.1:0-1245 GCF_000695765.1 Mesitornis unicolor | reverse complement strand
GGCCGGAGGTGGTTACAGGATCGACCTCGGCCCATTTTCTGGGTGGGAACAGCCCGTGGTTGTTGCTGAATGCCTTTCGTAAAGCCCAGTGGCAGATGCTGTTGTGCTCGTGCCTGTGTGAGCCGGCACGGCCGCCCTCAGGGCTGTCCCCCCCTGGTTTTGGCAGCTCCAGTTTCACCTGCGGGCTGGCCGGGGCCATCGCCTCCAACCCCGTGGACGTGGTGCGGACGCGGATGATGAACCAGCGGGCGATCGTGGGCAGCACGGAGCTCTACAAGGGCACCCTGGACGGGCTGGTGAAGGTAGGGAGGGCAGGGGGGGCGCCTGGGCGAGAGATTAGCGATGGAAAATGTGTTTTCCAGTGTCCCATCGTTGATCTGCCTCTTCTCTCCTCACAGACGTGGAAGAGCGAGGGCTTCTTTGCACTCTATAAGGGTTTCTGGCCCAACTGGCTGCGGCTGGGTCCCTGGAACATCATTGTATCCTTCAGTGTGATTTATCTTGTATCAGGCAGGGGAAAACCGGGCTGTAAATGGCACTCACTGCAGGGCAGACCTCGTGGCGGGGCAGCTCTTTGCCTTCCCTGTGGCAGCCCAAAGCAGACTCCATGCATGTCCTGCTGCTGGTTCCAGTGCCAAAAGATGCTGCTGGTTGTGACTGCAGCTTCTCACAGGTGGCTGGTGCAGGGACACCCAGTGCTTTTGGGCGCTTTCCTGCGGAGCGGGTGCTCTCCAGTGCTTGGCTTGGGAGTTTCCCCTTGGCCTGAGGCCCTGGAGGGGCTGTGGTCCCCGGGTCAGCTCCTGCTCCGTCAGGGAAGCCTGGGGCAGGATCTGCTGCTCTGGGACGGGTGCTGAGCTGCGCTGGATCCTTCCTCTGAAAACTGGTGCAGAATTTAGTGTAGAGATGTCCCAGTCTGGGGTTAGAGCCACCTCCCTTTCTCAGGGCCGGGGCCAGTTTGCCTGTGGGCCAGTCTGTTCCCTCTCCTGGTGGCCCTCGTCCTTCCGCTCCGTCGCTGAGCAGTTTATGGGGGTCCCCACCTCCGTCTGTGCTGTGCTGGGGCTCTGCCTGCCTCGCCAGGGAGTCCTGGTGCAGCCCCCTTGCGTCCTTGCCCCAGTTCCTTGACGTTCGCCTCAGTTTTTTATCACGTACGAGCAGCTGAAGCGCCTCCCCTTCTGAAGCCGCCCGCGTTCCTCCAGAGCCAGCTCCAGGCCCTGCGGCAGACAGAGCTCTTCACCACAGCCTTCC
>NW_010161050.1:0-2051 GCF_000695765.1 Mesitornis unicolor | reverse complement strand
CCTGGACGTGTTCCTGTGTGACCTACTCTAGATGGTCCTGCTCTGGTAGGGGAGTTGGACTGGATGATCTTTCAAGGTCCCTTCCAGCTCCTAACATTCTGTGATTCTGTGATTCTTTGTACCCTGATTTGCATATGATGTCTGTAAGTGTGAGTTTGAAGGGCAATTATTCTCCTTGGTACGTTAATTCCTAAATTGATTATATTGATAATAATGGTACCTTTTACTGGTGGATGCCTACTTTTCTTTCTGCCTGCCCCCACCCTCCTATAATTCAGCAGATTATCAATCTTCCTTCATTCTGCAGGAATAATAACACCACTCTTCCAGCAATAGAGTGCTTATTATTCTTTCAGTATCACACTCCCCCTGCCCCATCCCCTCTGTCAAAATATACTGCGGATAAGGTTGCTCATATATCCTACATTATCATTTCAAACAGAGGTGGTGGGAGAGGCATACAATGCATCCTAGCACATTTTCTGCTAAGACCCATATTGTCAAAAGTGTATTTTGTAACATTGAAATCTACACCAATATTAGCATCATTATATTTAATACACAGATTGGTGTATTGTTTCTGATTCCATGGGTAGCGGAAAACTGAAAGAAGATACTCTTAGCTACTACAATTACTTAATTGCAGATTAGAGGAATAACAAACTTTTGTTATTCCTCTAATCTATAAGCAGAGGAACATGATCTGGGAAAGCATTTAGATCAGCACCACCAGCATACAATTAATGAAAAGTGGGGTTTTTTTTGTCTTAAATAAAAAATATTAGCAACATCTTTGGTATTTAATCTGGCCACAGATCAAAAAAATGTAAAGCAGTACATGTGTTTGTTACAATTTCAAGGGGTTTCCTGAGTTTCAGGATCTATCCTCACCGCCTTGCTTCATGCCACAGAAGCCCTGGTTAACACAAATGGAGGATTCATCTTCTTCACTAGTTCCTTGTGTTTCCAACTTGCAAAGCTGCCATTATATCATAATGAAAGATATTTTTAATAAGTCACAGAGGCCATTTCATTTTGTGTTGTGATGTTCTGCACTGTGAGTGTGAAATAGATCACTATTTTAGGATCACCATTTCTGGGGAAAGAAAGGCTTCTGGTTTGCTCTCTAAAAAGAACTGTATAAGCACTACGGTAACTAAAAAATAATTTATTATGTTAAAATATATACCTCAAGTTTATTGTTTTATAGATATTTCTTTAGTTGCAGTGTCAACTTCATAGCTCCTTCCCTGTCTTTGTGTAGTTCCCTCTGTTCCAGGACAGCTGTTTGTGTGGCCACACCATGAACCAGATTAGAGAACTGATTCAACTGAAAATAACGATTTACACATATTTTGCTTTATGTACACTGCTGCCAAATATGTGAACACAGTTTGAAAAAATCAATTTCTCAATTTGGAAATATACTAAAAAGGAAAAAAATAAAACCATCTTCTTCTGTAGCTACTCACACTGCCTTCGAGGTTTCTTCTGTATTCCTTTCAGTTAGCAGGCTTTCAAACTAACTTAAAACAAAGATCCCACAGTTCCTTAACCTAAGATCCAGTTCTTAGGCAATGCCATGGCCTCAAATTTAGTCTACAGTTAGACATCAGTTAGCTCAATCAGCACCTCTCCTCCTTCCCCCGTCTCTGACTGATCATTTCTGCACTAATATCACTCCTAGTGTTGTGACAGCAAAAGCATGTTTTTGCAGCTGCATAAGTAATTCAGTATTTGCAACTGATCTATCTGAAAAATAACCCAGCAACAGCAAAATTGCCTGTTTTCAGAGCTGCTGAAAAAATGTATGCTTAGTAATGCTGTTATCTTCCTTTAAATGGATTGATTTGAGGTGACATCTTCCTTTATGCAACAGGGTGTTGTGTGCTACTTTCCAGTGGGCTTCCTGCTTTCTCAGGTTCTCATAAATTATTTGATTAGATCATTAACTTGCTCCTTCTGTCTCATATACTAATAGCATTATGCCACTGCTTCATCAATGTCATTTAATTATATTATTATAATAGAATCATAGAATACCAGGTTGG
>NW_010161049.1:30147-30482 GCF_000695765.1 Mesitornis unicolor | reverse complement strand
GCCGGAGCCTCGCCGCACAGCACCGGTCCGGACACCGACGGATCGTGCCCCGTCTGCCGGCACAGCGGGGTCGGGCAGTGAGGCTCAGAAGTGGGACCGCGGGGCCTTTAGAACGAATCCCCCAGTTTTATGGAGCGTTGTGGTCTGCAGTCTCGAGTCCCTCACAGCCGTGTCTGGACGGCACTGGGTGCAGCTGATGTGGTCGCTGCCAGTGCCTGCCCACAGACACCGAACCGCTGTGAGCTCTGATCCCCGAGAGCCACGGCACAGCGAGATGGGACCCGTGGTTCTGTGGGCGGTGGTGGGGCAGTGTCCTTGCATCTCCCTCTATAGTC
>NW_010161049.1:18090-30133 GCF_000695765.1 Mesitornis unicolor | reverse complement strand
TTTCAGAGAGTTGTTATCGAGTGATGCGATGAAAGACTACAACAGAGCTCGCGTTTACCTGGATGAGAACTACAAATCACAGGAACATTTTACGGTAAACTTCTTTTTTTACCCAAACAGATGGTGAATTTTTCCTGTTACGCCGTTTGGGGTTTTTTGATTGTGCGTGAGCAGTTTCTGTCGTGATGAGGAGTACTTTGTAGGACGTGGAAATGCTGATTTCAGGAATGCATAGAAAGTCTTATTTTGTTTAAGATGATTGTCTAAGGTTTTTTTTCCTTTAACAATGGGATCAGAATTACCTCCCACTTCAGAGCACATTGCTGCCGTCTGTCTGAGCGGTGTGGCCTGCAGCGTGGTGAGCTGGCAGTGCTGGTGCTCCCGCAGCCTTTACTTCTGATGGCACTGCAGTGGATGAAAAGGCTCTTAGAGAGGTTGACAGCAATCCTAGATGCAGAGCATGTGCTGTTTGTCTCTGAAAAGCCCTCTATTTGGCAGAGTTCCTAGTTCAAGGAATAACGTGGTTTCTTGTTTCACATACCAGCATTATTTTCTAGGCACTGTTTTCTTGCAGTGTTCCCCAGCCACCTTTGTAATTCTCCCTTTCCTGTCATAAATACTACTTTGCATATCTTTTAGTTCTCAGCCTGTATTTACTGAAGCTAGCCCTTCCTGGAAAAAGAAATTCTGTCAACATACTCAGTCAATAAAGGGGGAGGGAGGTGAAACCTGCTTGTACCAATACTATTTTCCATGGAAAACAGTCTAGCCAGGTGCGTGTTTTTATTATTTGATTAAATTGCTCTGTTGAACTGATCACTGTGAAGATGCAGCCAGGTCTGTGAAGGTGTCAGCCCCACCTGATGGGCTGGCTGTAAATGATGCTGCGGGCGCCAGTGGAGCGGGTACCGGTGCCAGCGATGGGGAGGTGGCCCCGTTGGTCTCGGGTGGAGGTGATCGCAGGGGGACAGGCGGGCGTTTCCCATGGCACCTTTTCAGATGCCGGCTCGTCTGTGTCGGTGCCCAGCAGCGAGTGTGAGAGCTCGGCTGATGGGATCACCACATCGGGGGACAGGAGGACCAGGTCCCATTGCAGGGCTGTTGCTGGAAGGAAGGTGATGCTTGGAGCGCAGGTAGTGGAGATGGAGCGTAACATGGGGACTGTCTCTGCACACACGTGGTGAGGGCAGCGTGGGTGTTTGAGCATCCTGTTCCTGCTTCAGGATTTTTAAAACCACCGTGAAAAGGTGGAGGTGACTCAGTGATGCTGCTGGATTTTTTTCTGCCTGCCATTCATCAGAACCTTTTAGAGCCGAATCAGTTCAGTGTGGAAAAGGGGAAAAACAACCAAACAAACCAAAACCAAAAGATGAGTGATGGTTTAATCACACTGTGTTATTATCATCAGGAGAGAATGCTGTGTGCTAGAGGAATGTTGTATACCTTCTGTGTTGGACTTTCAGTGGTAGTGGCTGGGAACCAGAGCCAGAAATCCCAGAACGGAGGGAGGACGCCCGTTCACATGGAGCTCTTAGACCTTTGACTCCTTGTAGTCTGTTTTTTGCACTTAATGCTGCCGGTCTTCATGCATAGATCCCAAGTCATGCATCACAGATCCACCTAAGAGGTTTCTGCGTGTGCGATCCGGACTGGCGGTTTTTCGCTGCTCACTCTGTATGTGACCGTGCTGGTGCACGAGCAGGGGTTTCACTCTCTGCTGTGTCCATTTAGGGTAACGTTCCAGCCTTGTCCCAGTCTGGGCCCCGTGACGTTGTGCATCTCCCCGTTTCCTCATTAGTTCTGTGTGACTGCAAAGTTCTTTAACTTCTGCGGGCTTTTTTCCATCCCTTCTAAGGCAGGGAATTGGCAGCTGATGGTAGCCTTGTAATTATTGTATTACTGAAATACAAACATTTGTCACATATATTGTTGTGTAGTGCTGTTTTCCTTAGCAATGGAGAAGCCTGAGCAGTTGCAGTTTGGCTGACCATACCCCTGCTGGTTTTGTGTCCTCTTTCCCAGCAGTTTTGGCACCGCAGCCTCTGGGGCTCTCCCTGGCTCAGCTCCTGCAGAGCCAAACTGTCCAGTGCAGGGCCACAGAGATGCTGGAGGGAGTGGAGCATCTCCTGCTGAGGAGCGGCTGAGGGAGCTGGGGCTCTTGAGCTTGGAGCAGAGGAGACTGAGGGGTGCCCTCATTCCTGGGGATCCATTGGGAAAGGGCAGTGTCAGGAGGAAGGAGCCAGGCTCTGCTCTGGGATGGCCAATGCCAGGACAAGGGGCAATGGTCCCAAGCTGGAGCACAGGAGGTTCAAGCTGCAGATGAGGACAAAGTTTGTGAGTGTGAGGGTTCTGGAGCATGGCCCAGGCTGCCCAGAGAGGTTGTGGAGTCTCCTTGTGTGGAGACACCCAAAGCCCTGGCCGTGTTCCTGTGTGACTGCTCTGGTGATCCTGCTCTGGCAGGGGTTGCACTGGGGGAGCTTTGCAGGGCCCTTCCAACTCCTCACATTCAAACGTGGGGCGCTGCTGTGGTCACGGCCAAGCTGCACAGCACTGACACAGCCCTGAGGAAAAGGCACCTTCAGCCGCCTGTGTCTGCGGCCAGGGCAGCCTGGGTGTGACGTGAAGTAACGGCCTGAGAACAGGGTGTCTCTAGGGGAGGCGTTGGCTTTAAGGACTTTAATTCACTATATATCAAGGACCAGAATGGTTGATTTTCCATCATCCCAGACACAATGAAAGTTTAATAGCAGGTGTTTGTCATTTATGGTTATGTGTACCAAATCTGGTGTAAATCAGGCTGGTTTTAGGCTTGGGATTTGGGAGGAGAGAGGGGGCAGTGTTGTGACTGGGGACAGAGCTGTGGTGTGGTCGGTTTTGGTTGGCCGTGGGTGATGGGATGGAGCTGAGTGGGGGTTGTTCCACTCAAAACTTCTAAAGGACCCACAAAGCAGCCCAGGGGATGGGCAGCAGGGGCACAGCCAGGGGTGCTGGGTGCCAGTGGGGGGTCACCTCGCAGGCCCTGAGGGGGCGGTTGGGGTTTGGCAGCAGCTCCTGACCCAAGGCTGAAACAAAGGTGAGCGCCAAGAGCCTGTGCAGCAGCAGAGGTTCACAGGGCTACACACACACAGGTGACAGCAGGGCATGTCATGCTCCAGAGGTGACACACACACGCACACACGTGAATTGGTCCATGTCACACACGTGTGTGCACACAAGCACACGTGTGACATCAGTCCATGTCTCTCTCACACATGAATTGGTTCACGACACAGCCTCCTGTAAATCTCTGTTTAAAACCATGTCACCTTTTTTGTTATATAAAACGTGGTGTAGAAGGCAGATCCTGGTGTCTATTGGAGAACGTGGAGTCAGTGAGAGAGAAGACAGATGTAAGGAGACTGAAATAGGTACAAGTCTGGGAAGCTCAGCAGTTCAGCACAATCATTTCCTTTATTTGTGAGTACACCCAGTGCACTTCACTCTCAATAAAGCAGGTCCATGCAGTTGTATTGATTTTTCCCAGTGTCCCAGCACTTACATTCTCTGATAATTTTACTGCACTTGGCATATTTCATATAGTGGGTAAATTGTACATCTTGATGCCTTTCTGTGTGAAGAGTTGCTCAGAAATAGCTGGGATTGATGAACTTTCACCTGTGGATGCTTCTCAAATAGCCCACGTTGACTGTGAATGTGGTGCATTTACTCTGGAGCAAGAGCGTTCAGACTGGAGCTGAGCAGCAGCTAGACATAAGTTGGTGTTTTTATCAAATATGTAATTATTTTCACATGAAAACACGTCAGTAACCAGTGACATTTCTTACTGTGGTCAGGTCAGAGCTCGTGTTGGTGCCCTGTATTCACCACCGGCAGTGGTGACCTGCGGGGGTCTGGGGGGACCTCTGCTCCATCACTGTAGTGGTCATGATAGCCTGAGTCAGTGTGACCGGGAGGGCCCAGCGGTCACCCCCGCTCCCAGGAACGCAAACGTCTCATTCAAGTGTGCTGTGTTACCTTAAAATTACATCTCCTCATTAGCGAGAGAATAGTAAAGTTAATTTTTGTTAGATTAATGATATTTGAGTAATATTTTTGGTTAAGCTGAGTTCGAATAATTGGCCATTAATTGAAAAAGGAAATTGAATTGAATTTATCTTGTACATAAATCCTGTCACGGTTATTAATGGGTCTTAGAAAATATCGGCCTGTTCCCAGAAATGAATGGGGTGCAGTGATGCTGCTGGGCTCGTTGGCTGTGTCAGTCTGGAGTTTTGTTATGGAAAAGGATGATTTAGGAAGAGAGGCGTAATTGGGTTGAACACGGGGGGATTCGGATGCCCGATGACTTCTCGGCTCTCTCCGCTGCTGTTCTCGGGAGGTTTTGCAGGAAGGCAGCTTTTCCCCGGGAGATGGAGCTGAAGCTCCAGGCTGCGCTGCAGCTGTTGGAGGAGGCGGCTGTACCCGCACACCCGAACGCACACCCAGGGGCTCCGGCCCCCGCTGAGGTGCAGCTCCGGGTGTGCTGCACGGAGGGTGCTGGTGTTAGTGCTGCTTGTCCTAAATTAGCAGCCAGGTACCAGTGCGCCCCTCTGCCGAGCAGGGGTTTTGGAGCACACGTCCCTGCCAGGCCCATCCTTTCCCCAGGCTGTTTGAATTTGCTGATGATGATCACACGAGCCTCTGCCCACCTCCTCCTTCTTCCCTTCTCTTCTTTCCATGGGATTTTATTTTGTACTTTATTTTTTATAATAATGTTGAAAAACACGCCAGGTTACAGAAGCAGGGCTTCATTTCTGCTCCAAAGCCACACACCTGGCACCGAGCACCCATCCCCATGGCCATGAGCACAGCTCGTGGTTCCCTGCACCGGGTGGCCCGTGGGCTCCCGGCCCTGCACTGCTGGATCCCACCCGCTGCGGCTGCCCGGGGCTCTGCCCCACTCCCTCAGAAGGACGGGGCTTGTTCAGGCTTCCTAAATGTCCCAGTTTGAGCTAAACCATGGCACATGGTTTTTTAGGGAAGACAAACATTTGTCATGTTATTTTATTCCTTTTATTGTCACCTAGAAACTGCCGTTAGTAGATAGTAAAAGTTAAATCCGTGTCCCAGGAGCAGACCAACGCCAACACAAGCGCAAAAACACCTTCTGATGGATGGTATGGGGTAGATAGAGTGAAATGGGAAAACGAGGATTTAACCTGTTGGTGCTGGAGTTCCAGCCATGCAAAGCCGGAGGAAACCTCGCGGTGGCAGCATCCCTCCGTGTGCGTGTGTGGTACCGGTGGCCGTGTCCCTCCGTGTGCGTGTGTGGTACTGGTGGCAGCATCCCTCGGTGGGTGTGTGGTACCACACCTGGGTACCGGTGGCAGCATCCCTCAGGGACTGTTTTGCTGTCGTCCTCTTTCTCCACCGTGTCCCTCGGTGTGCGTGTGTGGTACCGGTGGCCGTGTCCCTCCGTGTGCGTGTGTGGTACCGGTGGCCGTGTCCCTCCGTGTGCGTGTGTGGTACTGGTGGCAGCATCCCTCGGTGGGTGTGTGGTACCACACCTGGGTACCGGTGGCAGCATCCCTCAGGGACTGTTTTGCTGTCGTCCTCCTTCTCCACAGAACTCCGTCCATTGCAGCCCCCTTCTTTTTGGGCAGTCGCGATGAAACATCCGGTTGGGAGCTTTCTGCAACCTGCGTCACAAAGTCTGACCTCTCCATTAATTGATGAACTCATTTAATTGTAAAAAATGAGTTCACGAAGTGAGCTGGTGAATGTAGAAGTTGATCCTGCTGCTTCTGACAAAGCCACGTAGAAATGGTTGTACGAGTGTTGTCATTCGGAGCCATGGATGGGTGTTTACAACCTCCCAAAATGAAATCTCCCAGTCAATTTCTGAGGAACTGAGCCGGCTGTCAGGGCATCGCTTCCCATCTCTCCTGGATGGGAAATGGGATCTGAGCGATGCTGCCTCAGCGGCTCCTTCCTTGGGGTTTGACTTGTCCTTTTTCTGTCCCTTTTGAAACAAATCTACGGGACATGGATGGAGTTGTTTGTGCTGCGAGGAGCTTCATGGATCATCTCCTGCCTGTTCCCTGACTCCTGTGTGTAGTGGGAAGAGGAGGGATAATGACAGAAATTTCACAGATCAGGAGCCCCTGATGCACCTCGGGTCCATTCCTGACGTTTACAGATGTGCTGGTGCTGAGGACATTGGTGATACAGCATCACCGTTATACACAGAGCCATGACGCTGTTTGTGTTAGCGGTGGATTTACAGTTTATACGGAATTGGGTTTTCTGTGGGCTGTGGATTTTACATCCAGAACCTCATAGTGCAGTCATGGCACACGCCAGACATGTAGAAAAAAATGGGGCGTTATTAGTAAAGAATAATTATAGCCTGTTTTCATCTAAAGCTCAGCTGAAATATTTGAAATTAAGTTGCAGACTATGGTATCTGAACACACAAGAGGTAATCAGCTGTACTGAAAATTTAAAAAAATTAAATTAAAATGGACTTCTTCATTGGAAATGATGTTTCCTGGAAGTCATTGCTGGTCGGAGCAATGCATGCCTCTGAGCAGTAAAGCTGCTCGCTCCTGTCCGTGGATTCGACAGCTCTGCTCCTGGCGTTTCCGTGGTGCTGCAGGGATGCTCCTGAGCCGTTATCCCATCCTGTGCAGCTCAGTGCTGGCTGCCTGCTTTTTGCGTGACAGTTCTCAAGTTTTATTTGGCTTTTTTTCTCTTTATTATGGTACATAATGCTTGGAATTTATTCTTCCTAATCCTGTCTTGAAGAGTTGAGGATAATTCAGTTTGATAGTAAATTTGCTGCGTGCAAACAGTAAAGAATTTTGAGGGAAAACAAGGCTAATGGGGATTTTCACTTACTGCAAATGGAATTAAGTCCTGTTTTCAGGCCTTTATTTTTATCTGATTGTAGTAAAGTGTTTGAAGTCACCCCAGCAAATGTGAGGGTGAAAGGAAGAAAACCCTTCATGGCAGCCGCTCGCTGAGAGTTTTGGTAGGTGGTACCTGGTGAACAGGGAGAGCAGCAGTGACAGACTGAAACAGCTGGAGGTCCAGCACAGATAGTGGAGCAAACGCTTTAATTTGAACTTTGCAAAGCCCCACACGGGTCCCCTTTAGAAATTTAGGGGTTTAGTTGCCAGGTTTTGTTTTTCTACAGAAAAAATTGAATAAAATGAGTGAAGCATGGGGCAATCAGCTCTGGTTCACATTCCTGTGTGGCAGGGCTAGGGCAGGACCCAGCACAGCCGCGGTTTCGTTAACAGCTCTTCACAATTAATTCTGTGTGTGCGAGCAGTGTTTGCCTTGGAGCAGCTCTGACTTTCCAGAAAAGATGTGCGATTGGAAAATGGGAAAATAATTGCTGAAGAAATCATGAAACGCTGCTTAAGGAACTCGCTAATGTGTTTGTCTGGGGCATTGAACTAATTCAGAAGTAAGAGCAGCGTGACTGTAGAAAAATAATGCGTGTGATACTTCTTGATAAGAACAAATGGGTTTATTGGTGTTTGAAATAATGGTAGAGTGCAGTGTTCACGGCAGGAAAAGCAATGCCTGAGTCTGCTCACTCCTTCCTGTGAATATCGCATGGCAGGCGGGTTTCTCAACATAGCTTAGCAGCTCTGCATTGCCAAAGGGCGTGGGAAAACACCCGAATTTTCAGTTAAAAACATCAGAGTCACCTCACAGGGACAGTGGTGCTCAGGTGTTGGTGTTAACGTCACCGTCACAGGGACATCGGTGCTGGTGTTGAGGTGCCGTGGCCGCGCTCGCTGCTCCGCTGAATTCAACAGCGTTCCCAGCCCCAAACTGCCCCCCCTGACACTGAGGAAGTGTTTCCACTTGGTTTTCGAGGGCTTTCCAAGCGGCTATTGATCAGCGTGCTCTAACAGCACAGAAATAATGTGTCTAATTTAACTGGCCACATGGAGGAGTATAGAAAAAGCATCAGTTATCCCTTGAAAGGCCTGGAACATCGATAGGAGGACATAACATTAATGACTTTCCTATACGCCAGCTTCAAAAATGGCTAAATGAGGAAGAAATTACAAATTTATTTTCCTATAATTTCAGCAGTTGTCTTGTTTTACTGCACCAGTAAAGCATTAAGCAGTGAAATGTCACACCAGGAGTATTTTCCTGATAATTTGTCTGACATGCAAAGCATATAAAACAAAAGAGGAAAAGATGGAAATGTGGGGTTTAGTCATTTTGACAAATTTAGCGATTTTTGCTCATGAAGCCTGGCTGAGAGTCGTCTGCTTCTGCCCAGACAATTCAAACAGCGCTGGTTTCTGAGTGGGAACATCTCTGTTGTCCGAGTTCTGTCCTTCACCCTGAAATTGCTGATTTTGTGGTCATTTATGAACACAGATAAACGTATAGCAAGAACTGTTTAGAGCCCGAGCTCTTGTTTTTCAGATAAACGGGGTAAATGCGGGGTTGGGTGGGTGGTAAAGCCCAGGGCGGTGAGGGGGTGGTTGTTACCAGTTCCCTTCCCTTGGCTGTGCAGTGTTGAGGTGTAGAGGAGCTTTGGGTTCATTTTACCTCGCCTTTTCCAGATGAACAGGAAATTTCACAGGAAAAATACAAAATGTGTTTTCTGGCTGCACTAAAATAACCTGACAATAACTGAAGTAAGACCCGCTCTCGCAGTGACCAGCTCCGCTCCCGCAGTGCCCCCAGCCCATGGGGTCCTTGGTCCCCGCAGTGCTGGGCCATGCCCTGCAGAGGACTCTGCTCTCCTCTGCTTGTCTGGCTTATTCTGGTTGTGCATTTCCCATCATTTGGGATTAGCACAGAAGCATTTATCCTGACATTTGGAAGTGCTCCCCACCTGCTCACGAGGGTGCTTTATTTTCTCTGCTAGCAGTCGTTGCTGTACGAGGGGTGGGAGGCATCCACTGCTTCCCCTTCCTTCAGCTGGAAGGTACCACTTTTATATCTGCTGTGTAATAAGCATAGGGAAAAATGGCACTAAGAACAGTGATCGGCATCCTATGAAATGCTTCATCAGTCAAGGAGGTGATTAGAAGTCTTAGTTGGTGATTTGACCACTTATATTACAGCAATTAGGGGGCTTTAGATCAGGGAGTAAGAAATAGCGTAAGGAAAGAGAAAGAATGAAGGGATGGATGGATGGTGTGTGGGAATGTTCCAGACAAAGTACTGATGGTCAGGAAATACGTGGGCATTGCAGGGGGAGGAGACAAAGTCAGTGATAACTTTAATGGGGGGGAAGAAACCCAACCCAAAAATGCTCCAGCTTTTTTTGCACAAATTAGTGTCTGTCTCAGCTAATTATAATAACAGGTAATTATCATAACAGCTTATTAATCTCAGGCTCAAAAGGCCTTGCGTTCCTGAAGAGGTCTCCAAAAACAATGGAGTGTTTTTGTATTGACTCATTTCACGGTGAAGGCAGCGGCAGGTACAAGCCCCACGTGTAACTATCGCTGTTACTGACACGCACTGTCTGTAAATAGCAGTTTCTGTAACGTGAGGTCGTTTTACAGCTCCTTGTCTCCATGTTATCACTTGTCAGGTGAGGGTGGTCCTGCTGCAGACTCCATGTGTCTCTGCTCGCTGCTCCAGGTGAGGGGTTTGGCTCCCGCTGTTCTCTGCCTCCTCCTGTGGCTGAGAGACAACAACCCCCGGGCTCTGGGCTGCCTCGGCCGGCTCCTGCTGTGCTAAATCATCTCCTGATGCAAGAGTTGAACACTTTGTTCCTTGACCTGATCCAAAGCTGGCATTTTCTGTAGTTAGTTGTTTAGTGTCTGACTGACAGCAATCACAAACCAAGGATGTTTTGCAGTGATTTAATTGGGAAATAGGGTGCTTTGCAGTGAAACCCAAGGAGCGTTCGTTCTAAGCAGCATCACAAACCCCAGATGCCCGTCCATGGGCTGTGATCGCTTGGTTTCAGCTGCGGTTCCCCGCTGTTTCCTTCAAGACCCGGATTTAAAAGCCAGCATCCTAGTACCAGAGGGGTGCATGGGGCAGGCTGTGTGCTGCTGGTGCTGCTGGCAGCACACGTCCCCGTCGCCCCGAGGCTCTCCTTACCTTGACTTTGCAGCTGCTGTCAGGGAGCCAGGAGCTGCGTGGCCGCGGTGAACGTCATTGCGCAGCGCTGCTCCTTTAACGCGGCCTTTCGCTCCCAGACGTAATCTGGAGAAACGGGCCTGCGTGTACTCCTCAGTTGGTATTCTGGAGCATGCCCCAGCAGGGTGACTGTCATTTATTGCTCTTCCAAGCGCAGGACTTCATGAAGGCAATTTTTTAAAGAGCATGAGCTGTTAATTACGCTAAGCAAAGAACGTGTTACTTGGTGCAGCCCATGCAGAATCACATTTCCTCCATGTCTCTGCTGCTTGTTGTCTAGGACGTGTGGAGAAGAGGTGTGAGACTTCCCAGTAACTCTACCTTGCTTGTAGATACTTTACCTGTCTTGGTGTCTACGTATTTTCACATGAGCCGCTCTTTTAAGGAGCGGGTTATTGTGCTAAGCGGCAGTAACAGCTATTTTATGTATCACCAATGACTTCCTGGGTTAGACATGGATGTTTGTTTGGAAATCTCTGAGGTGTGGAGCTGGTTCTTGATGTGGAGCTGCGGGTCCTGGATGAGTGTGCTCTGTCCATAACCACAGCACAGCCTGTGAGCAGTGACCGTGCAGTGCCCACATCCCGTGGACCACGTCCTTGGGCCCTGTATGTCCATCCTGACCTCCATGTCACCAACTGTGTGCAGTAAAACCCACCATTGGTGCTCCTCTGAGCATTTAAATACAGCCTTCCTCTCCTGCGGTGGTGCATCAGTGTGCAGCGTCTCAATGGGGACCATGGAGGGTGAGCACCACTGAGAAGGGGATGTTGAGGCTCCAAGGCCGTGTGTAGGAGGTGCCTTTGGAGTCAGTACGTAATGGTGACGGGGTACTCAAAATCAGCCCAAGGTGCTGATCTGGGGCAGTGCAGGACGCAGGACATGCCATTTTCATTGGCTCTTGGTGCTGCTGAGAAAGAGGTGTGAGGGCAGCGGGTCCATAACTCTGCCTCCTCTATCAGCCCCAGTGCAGCATCACTGGAGCCCGGAGCCCTGGTACGCAGGGGATGCTCCCTCCGCTCTCCCTGCACGCTTGGCCCCTTCGGCTGCCAGAGCAGTATTTGGAAACGTATGGAAGATCAGTTACTGACTGCAGATGTGCCCTGGTCCAGGAAGGTACAGACGAATGGGCGCGCTCACGGCGAGGGCCGTAACCCGCTTTGTGAAGCCGCTCGTCTGTTGCCGTGCTCCTTCCCTCCCCCACGCGGACAGCGCTGATGGAGCGAGGGAGCAGATTGGTTTTGTGGGGGCAGCGGCCCCTCAGCCCCCCTAAATCACGGCTGTCGGGGGTGACCTGCTCCCGCCCGGCCCGTGCCCCTCGGAGGCCGAGCTGCGCGGCCGGGCGGCGCGGGCTGCGGTGAAGGTGAAGCTGTCATATCGATCTTTTTAGCGCTAAAATATGAGCCACTTTACTCCGCTCCCCGATGCTGTGATGTGAAAAATAATAACTCGGGTCCAAATTAAAAATATTGATCTCGGGAAGGTGTTGAAAGTAAATAAACACCTCGCGAAGTTTTCGGGTCAGCCGAGAAATGGTATTCAGCAATAAATGTGTCGGCGTGTCAGAATCCAGGGTTCTTGATCTGTTTTTCCTTTCGAATTGATTTTTCATTACTTACTTCCTAAAAGTGCTGGAATTTGGTCCTCTACCGTTAAATCCCAGTGTTTGGGCAAATTATTTCTGTGGGGCTTATGAGGTGCTCCTAATCCACTCGCTCATTGATTGATTGATTTTTGACTCAATAAACTTGCATTACCCTCGCTTTATTTAAGGCTTCCATCATAATTTTTTGTACATTTAGGCTTGACTTTTTTATTTCCTCCTAACAGATGAGCTGACATTGGTCTATCAAACATGTGGGAAAACAATTGCCACAAGGTTAATTTTATTGCCGGCTCCATGCATTTTAAGTAGGTGCCAGGT
>NW_010161049.1:3631-18054 GCF_000695765.1 Mesitornis unicolor | reverse complement strand
TAAAGCATGGGAATGAATAGGGCACTGTAACAACAACAACAGAAGCCCCATATAAATGCATCACCAAGTGTGAGCATTAAATGATCTTTGCCTCTTTGCTTTACCGTGGTTTTACACCCCACGAGGAGCAGGTAACGCGGTACTGAGCTCCCTACAGCCGCTGCGCTCCAGTGCCGGTGTTGGTGGTGGAGCTGCGGGCATTTCCGACCAGGGCAGGCAGTGAAACGGCCACCGGCTTCCTGAGAGCAGCCAGCTTGGTTTTAGAGATCAGACCTCCTTCAGAATCACAGAATCCCAGGATGTGAGGAGTTGGAAGGGACCTGGAGAGCTCCCCCAGAGCAGGATCACCAGAGCAGTCACACAGGAACACGGCCAGGGCTTTGGGTGTCTCCACACAAGGAGACTCCACAACCTCTCTGGGCAGCCTGGGCCATGCTCCATAACCCTCACACTGACAAAGTTTGCCCTCGTCTTCAGCTTGAACCTCCTGTGCTCCAGCTTGGGACCATTGCCCCTTGTCCTGCCATTGGCCATCCCAGAGCAGAGCCTGGCTCCTTCCTCCTGACACTGCCCTTTCCCAATGGATCCCCAGGAATGAGGGCACCCCTCAGTCTCCTCTGCTCCAAGCTCAAGAGCCCCAGCTCCCTCAGCCGCTCCTCAGCAGGAGATGCTCCACTCCCTCCAGCATCTCTGTGGCCCTGCTGGACTCTTTCAAGCAGTTCCTGTCCTTCTGGAGCTGAGGGCCCAGCACTGGACACAAGATTGCAGCTGTGGTGTGAGCAGGGCAGAGCAGAGGGGCAGGAGAACCTCTCTGCCCTCCAACCACCCCTTCTCATCCAGCCCAGGATGGCGTTGGCCTTCTTGGCTCAAGGACACATTGCTGGCTCATGGGCATTGCTGCCACCAACACCCCAGGTCCTTTTCAGCCTGGCAGCTCTCAGGAGCAGATGCACACTGATGTGACTGTTATACACTGTATTATGGACCTGCTTTTCAGTGGTGGTATGGGGACCAGCAGCCTGTCTGCTCTGCTGGTGAAGGCGGTAGAGAAAGAGAACAGGGGTGGCTTCTTCCCTGGGCTCGGAGGGAACTTGGGTCAGTGTTGAAACAGGGTGTGAAATGCCCCTTGCGTGCCTAGGTTTTTACTGGAGTCCTGAAGGTACTCCATTCCCATTGATGTGGCACTCGCACCTCTGCAACCCCTGCCTGTGAGTGGCGTTTTACAGCGTTCCCCTCCTGGATTTAGTGCCCGGTGGTTCAAATGAGTGAAGCTCATGCGTTTACTGTGTTAATACAGGGAGACGTGGTCAATTAAGAGGAGGAACACAGGAGGTCCATAAATTACTTCACAGAGCTGATCACATTTTAGTCATTGCCCGCTGCATAACTGCGCTTCCTCAGCCAGGTTTTGTCTGTGTGCATCCCGTTAACATCCAGCGTGCCTGGGGAGGAGCCAGCAGGGATTTTCAGTCGAGTTCTCTCAAGTGTGGCCACGTGCAGGAGTTTGATCAAAATGCTTGGGCTTCGTACCGGTTTTTAATTTGCTTTTTAAAGCCTGGGTCTATCTGGTGATGGGGTGTCTTGACACGTAAGTGCGCTACCTAGCTCACAGGTTTGTAACACTTTAAAATATGCATCACCATCTGTTCAGCGAATACCAACCTAAGCCAATTCCTACAAGTTTTGCATTTTGGATAGATACTTTCCCAAGTGTTATACATAAGAGTAGACTGTACTAAAAACAGGAGACACTGTGTAACATGGGTGTTCTCCTCCTGGCTGTGAATCAGTGGTGAGTTCTGTGGTCGGCCCAGGATTGTCCCCATCTCCTTGGCAGGAGTTTCCCTGCTGAGGCTGCAGCTCCGTGTGACGGGGGTCCTGGCTGGGAGAGGATCCTGCGTGATGCCTGTGGGGTCTGCCATGGGGAGGGGAGGCGGGAGAGAAGGGCCCTTAATGGAAGAGGGGAGGAGGAGGTGGGCAGCCCTGGACGCTGGTTGTGCTGTCTGCGGGAGTTTGGAGGGGTGCGTGTTTACACGTGCGTGTGTGCGCTGCTTCAACCGCAGCGGTTGGGTGGTGGTGGGTTTGTGGTGGCTGTAGCTGTTGTGTTTCTGGTGGTGTGGGAGCAGAAATGGCCAACAGAGCAGCAGAGCCTGGAACGTGGCCGGGGTTTGAGTTTTGAAAGGAGAAATTAAGAGTTTCATCATCCTGGTGATGCCAATTCATGGGTTCAAAGAGGCTGCACTACAGCAGCACTGTGTCGCTACCTTCATCACCTCACTTTATCTGAAGCAAGCTCCTTCTGGTTGTGATACTTTAAAAAAGTCAGTATCTCTGTAAGTACCACTCGTTGCGATCAGTTTGTCCTTTTAAGATGGGTGTTCTGGGCAGAATGTCTCTCAGTTCAGTCACTTGTCACCAAAGACCAAGAACGATCCGTAACTGACGTGTTGGGTCAGGGCTGAGCCGTATATCAAGGGAAGGACAAATGTGATGGAGTGCGGTGTCACAGCGCCGCGTGTGGGCAATGGATATCCCGTGGGAAACCTGCTGGGGAGCAGGCTTAAAAACTGACGCTCCTCACAAACCTAGAGGCTTGTTAGCGTTTTGTGACAGAAAACCACCGAGGCAGCGAGCGTGAAGAGAAGGAGCAGGAGGCAGTGGTGGATGGTTCCAGAGCAGAGGCTCAGCTGGTTTCACACCTCCTGCTGGGTGAGGAGGTTCTTCCTGACCCCCCCTGAGCCTTCTACTGCTGTGGTTGAATCACAGAATCCTAGAATGTGAGGAGTTGGCAGGCACCTGGAAAGCTCCCCCAGTGCAACCCCCCCAGAGCAGGATCACCAGAGCAGTCACACAGGAACACGGCCAGGGCTTTGGGTGTCTCCACACAAGGAGACTCCACAACCTCTCTGGGCAGCCTGGGCCATGCTCCAGAACCCTCACACTCACAAACTTTGTCCTCATCTTCAGCTTGAACCTCCTGTGCTCCAGCTTGGGACCATTGCCCCTTGTCCTGGCATTGGCCATCCCAGAGCAGAGCCTGGCTCCTTCCTCCTGACACTGCCCTTTCCCAATGGATCCCCAGGAATGAGGGCACCCCTCAGTCTCCTCTGCTCCAAGCTCAAGAGCCCCAGCTCCCTCAGCCGCTCCTCAGCAGGAGATGCTCCACTCCCTCCAGCATCTCTGTGGCCCTGCTGGACTCTTTCAAGCGGTTCCTGTCCTTCTTGACCTGAGGGCCCAGCACTGGACACAAGATTGCAGATACTGCTCCAATTGCTCAGGTTTCGGTTGTGCTCAGAGGGTTCATCAGGTTCCTTTGGTCATCATCATAGGAAGGTCTGAGTAAGTCAGGACACATAATTTTTTTGTACAATGTCGTTTTCTTTCAGGTGTTTGGATGGGTTTTGCTCAAGGGGCTGCACCCACGGTGTCTGGGTCTAACAGGGCCATCTGGTGCCTCATCACAGGGGTTTTGTTTGTCCAAAATCCATGTCTGAGGTGAGCACCGTGTGCAGGCACCCGCTGGGGACAGGGGCTCAGCACCATCCAGACGGAGCCCCTCACTACATGGTCTGAATGAGGGAAGTGGTGTGGTGTGGAGATGAGATGGGTTAATCGATCTGTTAATGAGCTGTGGTTTTGCCTACCTTCTCCCAGGGCAATAAAAGCCCAGCACCAAAGATCAGCTGGTGCTGCATGGCATTGAAAAGTTGCTTTCAGACAGAGCATAAACCAATACCAGTACTCCCAGTAGCTTGGTTTTGTTCCTCCTGGCCAACGTTATTTCTTTAAAAACTTATTAGCCAAAATTTTAAAAGCAAAATGAAGTTGGACACTTTTTCCTACTTCAGATTTGTGTAATAATCCCGAATTAATCTGTCAGTTGTGGTGAATTTTACTGATGCTTTATTCTTAAATCACCCAGATCGCCGATAATTAATAGGCTTTGTAAAGCAAACACAGGTCAACGTGCCCATGATGAATGGTGCTGTTATTGTACATGGGGAAACAATTAATTTGTTGTTCTGTGTGGGCTAATGCCCATTAACACTTGGTAGTGAAACAGCAGAGCTGTGACGGGGAGTACGCAGGTTTAGGCTCTGTACAAAGGGAATCCTCTCGTAACCTGTTCAGACGCCAGTTTGGAAGCAGTATTCTGTATTCCTGTCCTTTCTTCACCACTGGTGAATACTGAGCTCTTCTTTACCTGCCTGGGTTTGACGTCCCCATCGTTACCCAGGGCGTTGTGCTGGGCTGTCCTGGGGCAGAGCAGGGCAGGGAAACCCGGGGTAACCTGTGCATTACCCACATCTCTGACCACCTTACTGCTCTTTAGCGTCTCTTCTCTTCACTCCGTCAGCTGTGGCGTCTGTGTAGTGTCACCGAATCAGCACTCGCATCTCAGTTCGTTTTTGGTGCTGCTCAGCGGGGGAAATATTTTAGGATGTCGGTGCATACCATATATGCACACCATCCAATTGTCAACAGTGGTCATTTCGCTGTGGTGTGAGAGCAGCGGTGCTCCGTATTTCCACACTTAATTTTAAAAAGTCTCCAGAGAAGGTCTGTTTGATCTGCCTTTTGAAGGTTGTTGGAGAACAGCGGTCTCTGTCCAACACGTGTGTGTTTGTCACACGCTGTGGCAGCAGCCAGGTCCTCGTGTGTCACCAACGGGAGAGACGGAGCACGGCAGGGTTTGGAAATACCTGGGATCCCGGGGCAGCGGGGCTGCCTGATCAGCTTTAGTGGTAGCAGCTGGGTTCTGGTCTGATGCGGTCACTGGGTGATTTAAAGTTTTCATAATTATTAGAGGAAAAAGTCATTAACAAGCAGTGATGCTCAGTGAGTTTCCAGATTAAAAGCAAACAAACCCACAACCAAACCAAACCCAAACCACACAAGAGGACACCCCAAGCCAAGCCACTGAGCACGCTCTCCTACTCCTGAACGTTCTCTTAGTTCTGAACCTGTAGCCGTTCTCTCAGGGCTGTTGTTAATTAAAGCAAATGGCAATCAGGGCCCTAATTGGCCCTGCCCCAGCAGCCCCGTGTTGAGGTGCTGGCAGTGGGACACCAGGCCCGCGGCACCCGATGCCATTGGCTTTCCTTGACCCCTTGTGCCAGAGCTTATACATGGAATCCAAAACTTAAACTTCTGTTTAAAGTTTAATTATTTATTTTGATTTTCTTCATTATTTTCTTCACTTTTGATAGTCTTTGGTTACTCTTTTAGGTAAGAGATTTTTTAGTAGTCCTTGGTTATTCTGTTAGGGTTCTTCCTTTGAGAGTTCATCTGTGAAAACCTGCGATTTGATAAGATTTTCTGCTGAAACACTCGAGACACCGTGGATGTTTTAATTGCCCAAAGATAACGTTTTTCTTGAGAGCCCGTGGCAATCTGCAGTGTGCCTTTTAGAAGCACCGACTGATGAATTCTGCTGCAATTTAAACTAAAAGTTAATAAGACGGGCCCACACGGCTGTGATGCAGGTTATTAGACCAGTGAGGCACTTTAATATATGCCATTTATTATTCAAAGAAGCGTAAGCCAAAAGCGTTTCGTGTGCACTAATAAAGATGCAGTATAATAATTTCTGAGCACTCGGGAAATGCAGGCGCTCAGATAAAGGGGATAATTTGTTAACGTGGTGCTGGTGGACCCTGGCCCCATCAGTGGGACCTGCAGTGCCCGGCTCCTGTGCAGTTTTCCTCCATTCCCTGTCCCCAGATTGAACCCATGGCATCGGGTGGGCACTTGTGCTCTCGCTGGAAATACCAACTGCTGGGCTCTGGGCAGTGTTTTGCCCACATGGCTGTGGTTTCCTGCACCCTGGAGGGGAGCTGCAGTAGCAACAGCCAGGCTGCGTCTCCAGCTCTCAGCCCGAGGTACAATGCGATCCTATGGCTGTCTCATAAAGTTAAAGGTTTTCCGTTATTAAAATCTTCCTCTGAAATAATAAATGACCGCAGGCTGTCACGGCGGGGTCTGGAAAGGCCAGCACGTAGAATGGGCTGAGATTTCATCTGAGCGCGGTTGAGTTTTATAGATCTCTTTATGAGATCCAATACTGTAATGATGTAATTTTACTTGTCTAATAAATGTAGCTGTACAAGCAAAGGACGGCAAACGTTTCCATTGTGACCAAAATCCTTTAAACGGCAGCCGCCCTGATCGCGGAGCTCCTGCTCTTTAATAAATGCTGGCCATTCTCCTAACAATCACAATTATTTAAAGGGTTTTCAAAAGGGATAGGGCAAATCAAATAAAACAATTACTGTTGTATCTCATTCTGAAGTTAAGTGTATTTTTTATGTGGGTCTTGTTTAGTGTCTCCTCCCAGTTTTCATCCATTATCACAATAATTGAGTTTGTAGCTGGAATTAAATTTATCAAATCGTGTTATCCTCCTTTGAAATTGGATAGGTATCCTGGCAGTGGGAGCCGGAGTTAATCTGCTTTGCTAAAGCCTCCAGTGGCACAGCGGCAACAGGATTGAGAAGGCTCAAACATTTTCCTGTCACCCTGGACACGATGTAATTTCTCCTCAATCCCTTGTGCAAATAATGACATTTGAATCGAGCATTAACAGGCTTAATTACTTTAAAATTGTCATTTTAATTTACACTGATATAGTATTGATCATACAAGCAGAGATTAAGCTGTTCAGTGGAGCAGATGATGGGGAATTAAACATTAAAGGGTCCTCGTGGGGCTGAGAGGCCGCCCAGAGAGTGCCAGAAGAGGAATGATATTTCTCCGTAATGAACTGGCGGCATGCAGGGACATGAATCTCTGGCCTACTGGAAAAAGGGAAATAATGGGGTTTGGGCAGCATTTGCAGGTTATTCATTCGCTGCCATGCACCAATTCTCCAGTGATTCATCCACCTCACCAACATTTATTTATCTAGCAAATTCGGGAGCTCTGACCTTTCGCTAAGTACATTTCGCGAAAGACGGAGTGCAATATTTCGGGTGTAACTTTTCACAAATATTAGTTATTGTTTCTCCTCTCTGGCTCGTATTAAACAGTTATCGAATCCGCCACATGCGCTCGTGCCCGTTTGCGCGACTCCCCGCGATCGCGTGGACTTCATAAAAAGATCCGGGAGCTGGGGGATTAAACGAGGTCTCGCAAAGTCCTTGACCTCATTTAGTTACAGCCGGGTTTCCTTCCTTGAGCCTGAATTAAAGTTAATTTAAAGCGAGCTGACACGAGTTTGCGTGGAAGATTATACGGCGTGTGACGGTGGAAATGGCGTCTGATCCCTGTGAAACCGCTCGCCGAAAAACGCCACTGCTCTGGTATGAGGTGTGTGTTGGAAGTCCAAGATGCATGGAATGGTTTAAGGCCAAGTTTTTCAGTGATTTGGCTTTGTCTAATAGTTTGTTTGAAATGTGGTTAGGAAACATGTACTGGTATTTTGATCACTGACTGTTTAAAAATTCAGAATGGAGTGTGGTTGGTAAATTACACAAAATCGATGTCTTTTCATAAATAGCAACTGCATATTTCCTGTTTTCCTGTCTGGATCTAGCAGGCCGGTTTTCCTTTATGCCTCACGTTGTACTTTGCAGGGAAGGCCATGCCCAGTGGTGTGACAAAGCAGGACCCCCAAAATCATTGCATCGTAAAACAGAGTGTCTGCATTCAGAAAATCGGCATTTTCCCGATTAAGAGAACGCAGGGCCAGATCACAGCCCATTGACCGCAGGCACTAAAATCTGTTCTGTTGGTAAATGTGGAAATTCCTCAGGAAATCCATGGAAGCCGATGGCATCTGTGGGGTTGTTAATGGAACTTTCTCAGGATGTCGTCGTTTCTCTTGCACGTAACGAAGGGATCGTTCCCTACAAGTCATGAAGATGATGCAGCACGAGAAGCTGAATTTCCTGATTACTTACATCCTTTGCTCTTAAAGCGGGAAAATGTCTTGAATAAAAATGTAATCTCTTGCTCGATACAGAAAGGTGTTGGTTTAGGGTTTGGAAATCTATAGCAATGATTTGGTTTTGTTTTTTTTTTAAAAAAAGCTTTTTTTGAAAGCTAAGGAGAAATGGTTTATCTTTTTTATCAGAAAGGATGTTCCGATTGCTTTTGTGTGGGAAGGTTCTAGGGTTTGGGTTTTTTCAGTTACAGCCTTAGGCATGGACTTGTTTGATGGTTTTCTTGTGTGTTTGGCTGCCAATACTGGTCTCGTAGTTTTGGTTCATCAATATTGCTGTTTGGGATGAAGATGTTTTGGTTGTTTTTGTTTGAATTGCCATGTTTCCTGTGGATGCAGCGTTGAGCTGCGTAGGTAATGCCTGTGGTCTATGGGGAACATCAGATGTGTTGGGTACGCGTCACAACTGCTTGTGTTATGCACAGTATAAGCATGGTGTGACGTACCAATTCTATGCCCATTGTTTTATGGGCAATTAATGTTACACAGTTGGATGTGAATCCAACCACACTCTTGGTTTTGCCAGGATCACGGAGGTGCCCAAGGTGCCTGGCCAGGGCTCGCCTTCCCCGGCCTGGTCCTTCCCTTCCCCTGGCCTGGTCCTCTCCTCCTTTGAGGGCAGTGGAGCTGGGGAGGGGTCTGGAGCACCCAAATGTTGGGGAGCGGCTGAGGGAGCTGGGGGGTTCAACTGGAGAAGAGGAGCTGAGGGGAGACCTTATCCCCTCTGCAGCTCCTGAAAGGAGAGCGTAGTGAGGGGAGTCAGGCTCTGCTCCCCAGGAACAAGCGATGGGATGAGAGGAAATGGCCTCAGGTTGTGCCAGGGGAGGGTGAAGTTGGATCTGAGGGGAAATTTCTTCCCCAAAGGGTTCTCAGCACTGGCAGGGGCTGCCCAGGGCAGTGGTGGAGTCCCCATCCCTGGAGGGGTTCAACAGATGGAGATGAGGGGCTGAGGGACATGGTCAGTGGTGGCCAGGGCATGGTTGGACTCCATGATCTCAGAGGCCTTTTCCAACCCAGTGATCTGTGGTTCCCAGCCAGGTCCGCTCCTTCTCCCCATCCTCTCCTTTCACACGTGGTGCTGATTGCGGGTCGCTCCCTGGTGGGCACCGTTTCTGGTGCGGGGTGGTACCAGCCCACCTCCAGCTCCTCAGCGGGGCAATGGATCATCGCAGACACTGATACGGACACAGGAAATGCAATTAAATGGCCGGAATGCGCTGTTTGTCTAAGCAAGCCAAAGCATGGAGCGGGTTCATTTGACTTGAAACATGTAATTAGCATAACCCTTCTGGATGCTTGTTTTATCATTTGCAATATAGTCAAAGATTGATTATCGTACTGTACCTTTCGAATTTCATTAATAGAATTGTTTTGTCCACTTGATTAATACGTTGCCTCGACCCCAGAATAATCAGATTAAACTAGGTTGCCTTGTTCCTTTTGACTTGTAACATCCTCATTTCCATGCGCTAACTGCTCGCCAAGGCTTGTGCAGATTGGCCTTGGTGCACTGCTGCTGCTCTGGGGTGGATGTGGTTTGGCTTTTGCCTCTCCTCAAGTCACGCCTTCGTGAGCAACGCTCACTTAACTGGCAGATCTCTGCTTCCTCCAGCATTCCCTTTGGCTTCTGCTCAAATTGCCCTTCAGTTATCAAGAATTAGTATTTTAGTGTGCTACAACTTGAATGTCTGCTCCATTTTGAGCTCTTTCACCTTGTGTGGAAGGAGAGCGTGAAATCTCCGTAATTACTCACTTCTATGTTCATGAACGCTCTTTTACTCACAGGACTCTTCCTCTGGCTCCTCTCAGTCCCTGCACCATTGCTCTGGTAGTGTCCTTCTCCTCACCTGCCTCAGTGGGGTACCCCATCCCTTCCATATTCACCTGCCTCAGTGGGGTACCCCATCCCCTCCGTATTCAGCAGCATCTTCTCCATGGACCTGTCTCTGTAAGTGAGAGATCTGCAGACAGCGCTGTGAGCTGAGCAACGGTTTGTTGTGGGTCTCAGCATCCTGTAAAAGACAGATCCCCGTGGTCGAGTGATGATGGAATAGACTGAAAATCCAAAAATCCTTTCAAATGGCAGATCTCCCAAGGGGATCTACAGGTGATTGGATCTCAACGACAACGAGCACTGAGGGCAGGGTTCTTTCTGTGCAGATTTGTCCTGAGTGTAATTAAACATCATTTCATTGTCCAAAACCTGTTACAAATCACTTCAATGGTGCCAAGCTCCTGGTGAAGCTAAACATGTTCCCATCTGGGAAATTGGCAGTGCGAACACAGGCGACTCCGTGTGTGCACAGGCTGGGCTCGGGTTGTAAACTGAAGATGGAGTTACACCAATTTCTGCCAAAATCCTTGTGGGGTTGGTAGGAAGGTGGGAGAGCACAAACCCGATCTTGGTCCTCATGGGAATGGCTGCAGGGTCTCTTGGTGATGTTCCTCCTCCTCAGTTCTGGAGGGGTGCGCTCTGTGAGAAGAGGGGTGTGCTGTGAGAAGAGGGGTGTGCTTTGGGTGAAAGGGGAGTGCTGTGAGAAGAGGGGTGTGTTTTGGGTCTCTCCCCACAGACACCTCGCTGGATGAAAACCAGGCATAACCGTAGTAACCCTATAAAATATGCAAACCCTACAGAGTTGATGTATGCACGTGTGCATGCATAAATAGATGTGGAAATAAGGAACAGCCAACATTTCTCAGCAACACCACGTGAATGAAGCATAAGCCGAGGTCCCAGGATGAAGATTTAAGTTTCTGTCTCCTGGGTCGATGTCTGAGGTTACTGAAGTGTTGGAGTCATTGAACCCCAGGACTGCATCCATCACAGCTTCCTCCACTCATATACATTTCTTCCCATTAAGTCAATAAGCGTGGTTACATCAGACAGCAGTTCTGTCTGGAAATGAGATTAATGTCCATCATAAAAGTGACATGAAGAGACAACTCGTTTGATTTATACACACTATTTTTGTCTTCTCAGTCTTAAAAGAAAATTCAAGTTATTATTTCTATCCATATAGAGGTTTCCTTTCTTGCTGTTGCTAAAAGACTCTTCAAATGGTGGCTTCTTTCTAATTCAAGGAAGGAAGAAGCCCTACCTGCAGGTGGAATAACAGTACAGCTGGCTGAGAGTTTTCGCTTTGAAAGAGCTTTTTAAAATTATTTTTATTATTATTTTATGTTCTTTATTTCATCTGTTGCTGTTTCCTGTAAGAAGCCACATTCACACATTCCTGTTGAGAAATGGGAATGGTTTCTGTGTCTGGTGTCCAGTCCAGCTGTGACGATGCCGTTTTGGATGGCACAGCACAGAGCGTGGGTCGGGGCCGTGCTGCAGCCCCACCGGCCCCGCACAGCCCCTGCTGTGGAGCCGTGGTCGGAGCCGTGTCCTGGCCCACGCTGCCCTGTGCAGCACCGTGCCATCCCCAGTTCATTCATCACACCGGGCATGAACGTGTCTCAGTTAATTCTGTTGGAAATCTCAGTGAAGTCTCAGGAGGCTCGCAGTTCTCATCTCCCGTACCACCTTTTAGCACATTTCGTGATCGAAAAGCATGTTGTGGAGCCACGAGCTCTGTTTCTGCGGTGCTATGCTGTTCCTGAAATGTTTAAGTGTATTTTCTTCATCGTTTACTAGCTGACAGCTAGAAAATACTGGTAATATGGTGATGCTAGCAAGGCAGTGGCGACAGGCCAGCAGCTGATCTTAAGCTCAATTTTCATAGGCTCTAGATCATAACGTGTCATATTGTGTGTCTGTCTTAGAGAGACATTTGCTTCTCTTTATTGTTTTTATTTATTTGTTTTAAATCAGGCACGGGTATGCAAATGCTGCCTTTGTAGGAAAACAAATGAAGATGCAACGCCTCTGGGCACAGCTGCGTGGCTGTTTCTGTGTGCAATTCCTGTGTGCAGCTCGGTAGCACCCGAGCCTTTGAAAGTTGACGCGTGAGCAGAAGTGATGAATTACAGTTCTGAGCAAGGTACAGCAACCACATTTCTACCGTTGGTGGTGTTTTCTCAGTGCAGTTCACAGCAGGGCAGGTTCCTCGCCGTGGAGCTGGATTTCTGCTGAGGACAGGGCAGGCGATGGCAGCACCTCCGTGCCCCAGCGCAGGGGAATTGGGTTGACCAGCGTTTACTGGGTCTGGCCGATGCCGGGGTTGCCCCACAGAGCAAATGACCTGCATGGGGCAGACACCAGCACGCTGGGATTTGTTCTGTTAGCATCACGTCATGTCGTGATTTCCACATGGAGGAGATCCCTTCGCTGGAGACCAGGCCTTGGTCTTTGCCCCTCGTTACCGGTTCTGAGACACATCAGGTTTCAGGGCTCCCAACCAAGGAGGCAGCAGGGGACACAGGAAACCTCTGACTTGGAGTTCTGAGGGTGTTGAGATGGAAGAGCTTCACCAAGCGCTGCTGCTGCTGCCTGTGCTGTCAGTCAGTCTGGGGGTGCTGGTTTGTAGGTTTTTTCTTGAGTAATTCAGTTTGGTCCATGGCTCAATGGAATTTAAAGAGAAAAATGTCCCCAGATCAAGGGAACCTGCGTGTCTGGAGCAGGTTCAACTAAGTGTGCTAAATACTGCTCTAGTTGTAATTAGCCAGGAACACGTTGGTTTTAAAGTGTGATTAGCTTAAAGCATTGTACCACCCAGAGCAGGCGTTCATTCACAGTCTGAGATGCAGGCATGGCTGGCTGGGTGCATGGGGACCATCAGCATTTCACTGAACGTCAGACCTGAGCTCCACGCTGTGCCAGGATTTCCACTGCTGCTCCCAAAGTTACTTCAGGTCTAAAACTAAAGCAGAGTGCTTAAAATGTACAGAATTATTATTGGAATTTTGAAAATCAATTAAAGCTTTCCTGTAATTGTCCGCAGCCACTGCAAGCTGCAGCTGAATGACAGTAGGTAATTTGTAAACTGTTTAGGTTCATTGTTGGCCATCTCTGAGGATTGATTGTCCTTTAATTAACTTATATCTATCATGCGTGTAATGCGATTCCCAATAAACATCACAGAATTTTAATTGAAATTGAAAAGTTCTGAAAGGTAGAAATAGAAATAAAATGTATTATATATGGGCATGCTCCAACTTGCACGGACATTCTGAAGAGATTTTAATAACAGGGCAGGTTTTCCACATGATTTAATTACCAAGTGACTTGACTGAGTATTTAGATTAGAAGAGTATAATTTGGTTTATTTCATAAAGAAAAGCTTTGCATCTTTAAGTCCTTATTGATTTGCCAATGCTATTTAATGAGTTCCAATTCACAAAAGTTACATTAGTCAAAATACATCTTTTGGATTGGTAAATGTCGCGTAGTTTAAAATCAATTATCACAAAGTGTGACTCCCAGGTGCACATGGAGAAATGCAAAACGGCAGCCGGCATTCTGTTGTTTTACAGGTAATTTCTGTATGTAATTACAGGAACATTATCTTCAGTAGTCCTGACATTTTCTTATGCTCCCTAAACCAAATATGCTGGACGTGTTTTCATTTATGCTCTTATTTTAGTTTGCATACACTGAGTTTTATTTCCGTACTCAGTTTTCAGAATATTTGATGAACTTTGGCAGAGTAAGCTTCAATTATTATATTATCTCTCCTCTGTTCTATATCATTATCACGTCCACTTAAATTTGAGAAGAAACTTCTTCTCAGTGAGGGTGACAGAGCACTGGCCCAGGCTGCCCAGAGAGGCTGTGGAGTCTCCTTCTCTGGAGACATTCAAAACCCGCCTGGACGCCTTCCTGTGTAACCTCATCTGGGTGTTCCTGCTCCGGCAGGGGGATTGGACTGGATGAGCTTTGGAGGTCCCTTCCAATCTCTAACGGTCTGGGATTCTGTGATTATATCTTCACGTAATCAGTGCGACTGGTACAAAGGGTGCAAGGGCTTATAACACGTAATGGCACAAACCATATTGCTCTTCATCTCAGTGAAGTGCAGCCTGTTGGGAAACACTGGGTTTGGCCCCTTGGTAGCAAGAATAACTAAATAACTTATAACAGCCAAAGAAAAGCTGGGAGAGAGACTTTCTTCCTGTTTTTTAAGGTAAAATACGTTGTATTAAGTGCTGAAAGCCAGCAGAGATTCTGTTTTTCAAGTATGGGCGCTTGTTCAATGCATAACTATGGTGATACAAATTGGCACTGAAAACCTTACTCTCTTGGTGGTGTTTTTAGCGATTTAGACCTTTTCTGTGTGTTACAGTGAGGCCTGAGACCCCTGGTGTGGGCAGGGGTCACAGGCGCATTCCCTCGGCCCCGGTCCCACCATCGCCACAAGTGGGGTCACTCTTGTGTGTGCCGAGTGGGTGCTGCTCTGCTGGCCCTGCTTGGGTTCTCATACGATTGCACTGTACAGGGCAGGGTGTAGGTTTCAGAGACCCCCAAGGGCTCAGCTGGGGTAACCCCCAAGTGCGGGCTGATCTCCCAAGGGCATGGCCGGCCTCTACTCTGGTGGCACAG
>NW_010161049.1:0-3614 GCF_000695765.1 Mesitornis unicolor | reverse complement strand
CACCCCGCCCCCACCCCCCAGCCACAGCACGGTCAAGGCTGGGCCACGATGACATGAGAGGCCATGGCGACGCGAGGGGCCACGGCGACGCGAGGGACCATGGCGATGTGAGGGGCCATGGTGACGTGAAGGGCCATGGCAATGTGAGGGGCCGTGGTGACACAAGGGGTCATGGTGACACAAGGGGCCATGGCGATGCGAGGGGCCATGGTGACGTGAGGGGCTGTGGCAAGATGGCTGTGTCCCTATGACGCCGGCCATGGAAGGCTGCTTCTCACTGAGATGGAAAAGAGCACCCCAAGCCAGCACTTCCGTTCAGGGCTGTGTTCAGGTGGGTTTACACAGCACCGTGGTTATTTTTCCTCACGTGGCCTGCAGGCTTTGTGCCCACTGCTGGCTCTGCCTGATGCCATGGCTCGGCGCAGGCCGCAGCAGCTTTTTGAGGCAGGAGGCCTTTGCTGTTCGCAGGTTCTTGGTTTGCTCTGCACTTGTGATTGCACGGTTGTTCAGAGAGGCTGCAGCACAGGCACTGCATTCTTGTGTGTAGGCCAAGAGCACAGGAGTAGCGTGGTTTAAATGATTCGTCTGTTCTCAGCTGGCACTGCTGTGTTGTGGTGTTTTCCTTCCTCAACACCACATCTCACACGAGAATCCGGTGATTTCGGTGTCCTACAGGTTGATGCCCTTGCAGAAGCTGTTCTCTCCCTCCAACCCATGTCCCTCTTTTAAGGCTGTCTTGTTACGCTGCAGTTCATCTTTGTTATGGTAATTTAAAAATTTAACAGGTTTATTAATCCTGCAGAATTTATTATAGTCAAGCATGAGATATTATTAAGTTGCTATTGTAGGAAGCATTTACCCTCGCTGTTGGAATGACTTGTCCTCCGCATTGGCAGACACAGAAACATTCATTTTGTTTCCTAATTAGGAGAGCTGCAATCAGGAACCATGACAGGGATCAGCTCCTCGGTGTACAGCATGCCAGCTTCCATAGTGCAGGCTTTATAAAATTCTCTTTAATTCAGGAACAGAATATCATTAACTTTGTAAGTGGATGAATACAATGGACAAGCAATTTAATTAACTTCTAACATTGGATGTTGGACAGGAGACAAAATGAAATTATGCACATATTTCTTATGCAGGCAGTCAACCTTGAAAGGGGCTTGATTGTGATGGGTCAGACAGGGGGACAGCTTTGTCCAATTATTTGATGTTTAGCCCTGGAATATGAAATTTGAAATTTGGTACTTTGTAAATCAATCATCTCTTATTTTGAGGCAGTTACAAAGGTTCTTTGAGATACAAAACAAGCGCCAGTGACTGTGACACGCTAAATACAACCTTTTACCACATGGTACCTTCCTATTTGGAGCTGACCTGTGTAATACTAAATGAAATGGGCATTAATGCCTCCTCATAAAATTGAATTTGCCATCTCGAGTGTATTATGTAAGAATATATCAATGAAATACTAAATTGATTTAAAGTTTTTGAGATTAAAATTATTTAGAGCCAAGCAGATGTGGTAAAAGTCGCCCGGCTTAGCAGTTTTCTGCAAAACGAAGCACTTTGTTCTTCCTTTGTTAGCGGAAGACAAACACGGTAAAACGTTAAATATTCAGCAGCCTCTCCCATCTGACAGAAGCATCCAAGCTTTATCCCAGCTCCAGTGGCACTGCCCCTGCCAGGTTTGCTTGGCACCGGGGGGTCTGCCGCGCAGCGTCCCCCCCGTCCCTGCAGACTGGGGACGTGCCCAGGGGACACTGCACGCTCGGTGTCTCCATGGGCATCGGACAAGGATGTGGCAACAAGGGAAGGATTTCTGGAAGAAGCTCACTGCTGCTTTGGTCCCTGTTGCTTCTGGTTATGATCCAAAAATGATTACAAAAATAAGCATGAAAGAGAATATAGGATGTAGCCTGCTACCTGAAAAATAATATTCTGGGCTTTTGAGTTATCCCCTGCAGTCTGGGACTCGAGCTCAGCTTCTCTCCGTTCGTGCACTGTTACCAATCTCCACTGCATAAACCTGGCTCTTTGTGCAGCATCTTCAGCTCTGTTTCTCAAGAACTCCAGCCTGAGGGGTATTTTTGGCTCTCCGTGAGGTTTGACCATTAAGTTTTTGAGCATTTAACAGCACACCTTTTTTTAGGTACACCTACACTTTGTCTGCTGTGCTTACAAGCAGAACTGAGATTTTATTCCTCTCTGCTCCCACTGGGAGCTGTGACCATGAACGGTGCTGGGGCAGGGGATGAGGAGCCGGGCTGTGCCTCTCACCCTGACTGGGCCACGGGAGCGCTCCTGGAGCAGACTCGTTAAATAACCCGTGATTAATGACTCTGCAGGCTCTGCTCACAGTTTGGTGCATCAGTAAGTGGCCTTTTTTCACTGTTCAGCATACATACCCCTTCCTTAAGTCTTGGCTCCTTCATCTGTCACTAATCTGTGTTTTAAGAGAAATAACCTTTTTAATGTAATTGATCTGTAATTAAAATGTTACATCTCTTTGTGAAAGATGTCGGTGTCAAAAGTGGTATTAAATATCCTTTGTCAGTGTGGTAGGTGACGTATGGATTATTTGCTTACCAGACAGGTTTATACATAGCTCAGGGTTTTTTATTTGTTTTCTTCTTAAATTAACTAGTCCCAAATAATTTTACAAAATTGAATATGGTTTTTCATTTGCTATAACATTGGGTTAGGTTTTATGGAGTGAGAGTCTTCAGTCCCAGCCCTGCCGGAGGTTTTGCTCCTCAAGTGAATAACCCCATTTTCTGTAAGGACTATCACGTGTAACTGGGCGGATGTTTCAAATACAGACCAGGTTGCAGCACACCAAGAGAGTTTTTAAAGTTTGTCACTGAACACCAGGAGCCTGCTCACTTTCACACTTTATTAAAGGTGTAATTATTCAAATACTGATGAAATTAAGCTGATAGCTGTGTTTGAGATCCAGAGCTGCAAGAGCAGTGCGTAATGGCTGGAAAGGGCCGGGGCCGGGCTGCCTGCGCCTCGGGCGGAGGGGCCGTTTGGGGGGCTCGGTATCGGTTTAATTGTATGTACTTTGGCTGATAAGTCCAATTCAGGAAATGATAAATTGCTGGACACCTAATTTGTTTGCAAATAAAAAGTGATAGAGTATTTTATAATTAGTTGATCTGTGTACCCAGCCTGTTTTTTTAACCTTGAATGAATAATAGTCATTTAGCGTTAATTTAGCTGTGCTGGATGGAGTAGCCTGAGCAGAGCTGACAAGCACACGCTTTAACACGGCTCCTTATTTGTGGTTACCTTGTCGGTCGCTATTTGGATGTGTTGGAGCCAGGCTGCCCTTGCGCCGCGCCCTTTTCATAGCTTAGCGAGCGGCACTTGTATCAAAAATGACTTTTTAAAGGCAACCCCAGGGCAGGTGTTTCCACGAGGTGTTTCTAAACTGCCCCAGCCATCCATAGCGGCCTGGGGCTGGGCTGGAGGAATCACAGAGCTGTGGTGCCGCCCGTTCCCTGTGGCAGGGACAGCCGGCGCTTCGGCCACTTGGGCCGTGCTCTGCTACCGGAGTGGCTCCCTCGGCCTGCGGCGGCCCCGGCTGCAGCGGCCCCCTCGGCCTG
>NW_010161048.1:0-9826 GCF_000695765.1 Mesitornis unicolor | reverse complement strand
TGGTGTTATAACCAGTATATTATATAGTATATACTATATATTATGGTATATTATCTTATAGTATCTTATAGTATCTTCTAGTATAGTATAGTATATTAATATTAGTACATTATATAGTATATACTGTATCTACTATAGCATATACTGTATTATATAGTATATTATATGGTATATTGTATTATAACCAGTATGTCCTAGGTCCTGCAGGCTCTTCCTGGTGCCGTTCTCCATGGCGTTGTGACTGATCCTGTCCCAGGACAGGGCTCTCTCTGCGGTGTTGGCAATGGATGAGTTAAGGATGGCACATGGGGTACCCAAGCTCTGCTCCTGTCCAGCCTGGGCTGGAGCTGGGTCTTGCCAAACTCCATGTAGCAGAAATGCAACTTTTTGCCACTGTTTTACGGGGGGGGAAAAAAGCCCAAAATGGGTTAATATGTTCTTTAACATTTTGCCCTTACTTCCAGGCAGGATAATGGTGCAGGACTGCACGTCAGAGTGGTCTAGAAGGATAAAAGGGGATGTCTGCTCTCCATCCATCAGCGGCTAAACCGCATTCATCAGCGTCAGGAAAGCAGCTCTGGCTCACAGCCTGGCCTGGGTCCAGCTTCTGCTGGGACTGGGATATTGGTTTTGGATAGATTAGCTCTCAGTCAGTCTTTAGCTGTCTTGCCAGGGAATTATTGCGCTATAATACAGTCTGTAATTACATGCTCACATGATATCTTTTCCATTCAATGCACAGGATGGAAATGTATGGAGAAGCATTAAGGTTGCAGGGACAAATATGAGTTTGACCTTCAGGCTCCCGCCTTTACAATCTAAAAAAACCCCCTCCTTTTAGCACAGCCTTTCAAACACTACATTAATTATACAGTGGCCTGATTTGCCAGGCTATGTCAAGCAGGCAAAAAGTTCTGCTCTGACTGGTGCTTAGTCAAAAATCCATGAAAAGTAGAACAGCTTAAGTGAAATCCAGCCATGGACACACGCAGGCGGAGAAGTTAAACAACAGCAACGCATCTTAAAGCGGTTTCATTTGCACATGGCCCTCTTCACACCCTTTTTTTAACATGCACTAAAGGATCTGGGTTCATCCCCCTGCAGTGCTGCATGAGCATCCCCTGGCGATGCAGCTCTGCACGTGTGGTACCCTCCGAGGCGCATCCTGCACCCTGTGAGGAGTGGGAAGGTGCTGAGAGCGCAGCACTGGAAACGGACAGGAGGAAATCCCTCATTTCAGAGTACCAACAGATTTACATGCAATTGATTGCTTGGACATGGATTTTTGTGAATTTAAATCAAAGTTGCTAGGTTTATTAAAATTAGACCAGCTGGCCTGCATCCTTCACCCATCCTCCCTCCTATGGGCTCTCTTTCCATACCTCCCACTTCACTCAGTGATGGTTTGGGTGCAAAAGAGCCAATTTGGCAACTGTATGGTTAGGCAGGCACCTAAAACCCCTTCTTGACCCCTCAGTTATTTACCAGCAAAAGCTTCAATTCTGGTGATGGTCTGGATGATAACAGGAGCACTGAAATGCTGGCTGCATGGGGTGTCTGCCTCGCCGCAGCCCAACACATCTGACCTGACCAGCACACGGATGCAGGCAGAAAAAGGGAATGCTGTTACTATAGCTCATTACACTGAAACCCCATTTTAACTGCTATTATCTTTAGTTTTATTGCCGAAAGATTATTATAGCCGGTCTCAGATTTTAATGTCCAAGTGGGAAAACAAACAGTGGCAACAAAAACAACAGCATAATTGTTCGATAGGGCTCTGTAAGGATGGGGGGCAGCACGTCTGACTTTCACACGTCCCAAGCACGCGTGATAATTCACCGCTGAAATCACTGGAAAAGCTTTAAATGTGTCATAAATAATAACAGGCTGAGGTTTATAAGACTTCTTTAAAGAGCAATTAACCCATCCACTGGAAACAGTTAATATGTTCCATAGTTATTGGCAGACAGCGGTGCCGTTCCTTCACCCCATCTCAGCAGGTGCAGTGCAGTAACAACTCACACCACTCCTCCTTTAACTTGTAGTGCAGCTTGCCCAAGTAACTCTGCATTTTTCGGGCAGAATCTTCCCTCACAGTATTAGCAGTCATTGCCCACAATGTGGGGGCATCTCCTCGAGGTGTGCGAAGTCTTTTTTAATCCAACAAGGAGGGGAAGATGACTGCAGTGCCCAAACCCAACCCCTCCCAATCAAGATGCACATCTGGACTCAACTGGAAGCTTCTGCATGATGGAGCAGTGAGGAAAACAGAATTTCTGTGAAAAAAGGCTCCTTTGGTACAGCTCTTTAATGGGCAGGAAGAGGCTGAGCTCATGAGCTTGGTTCCCTCTGCTATTTCCAAGTCCAGATGTTCTTCTGTATTTCACAGCACCTTGTCACAAATACGTCTTAAATTAAAATATATTTTTTCCAGTGCTTCACATTCAGAATTTGTTTCCGCTGCACTAAAGGAATGGTGGGTTAAGTTAACATATTAGGACTAATTTAGGACAAGTTCTAGGACTAACCACAGTTAGTTTAGGGCTAACTAGTGTTAGGGCTAACATTTTAGGACCAGCTTTAGGAGTTCTTAGATCCTTTTTTCACAATACTGGCACTGATTTTCATATCAGAGGGCACCGTGACCTGCTTGCATTCAGTGGGTTTCAGTCACAGTCGGAAAATGGCAGCTCTTTGGGATTTTTACAGGGATTTTTTCTTTTACCCCTTCTTAAGCCTGCTTATTCTTCTTTGTTTGATAGTTTATGGGTTTGTTTCCCCAGTTCTTCAGTATTAGCAACAGCTAAAAGATGTAGTTCTGTTTAGCTGGTCATTACCTCCTACTCTGAATTACCATGACAGCAGTTTTCATCTACAAGGTCGGCATCTGCTCGTTATTTACTCTCTGCATTGAAGCCACATTGCTCCATTCAGACATTGTCATAGTTACAAAGCACAAATTTAGTTGTGCTCTGCACGCTCGGGCAGAGAAAATAGAAAAATATGGGACGGAAAGAAAGCATAGTAGAACTCAACTGCCAAGTCAGAGCCTGTTTCCGGGGAGAAATTGATGTAAACTGGCTTCTGCATCTGTCTGGTGGGCATTTTTTGATAGAGGTATTCAAAACAGATTCACTTTCCACAGGAGAGGCTTCCCTCGGGACTGTTCCTCCATCTCAAAGTCAGTGAAACACAACAAAACCACTGCGGCTCTGATCCTCCAGGCCTTGAACGTGTGGAACAGAAATGGGTATGCGGGAGGGAGGGTGATCATATTCCTATTCAATCTGGGGTTTCTTTTGACTTGCCATAGTCAGCCAGGAGGGATATCCATACACAGATGGATTTATTGAACAGCACAGCTAACAGTAATAGAGAAACATATCTAAAAGTCTACTTTACAGACCTCTCTGGTTCCACAGCCTTCTTAAGGCTGAAGGCTTGAATATACCAAGGTCACATTAACATGACTGGCATTTTCCCCCCTTATAATTCTTCAGAATTTCAGAAAAGATATTAAAAATCTTATATTTTTTCACAATTTCTATTCCCTCTCTTCCTTTCCCTGGATAATAATGATTTTATCTTTTAAAAAGATCATCAGAACAATAGAATAGTGCACTTGAAGAGTAAGTAAGGGTAGCATTTGCTATCATCCATTCAGTGTATTACAATCTATCTATGACTCTCTCTATATATATATGTATATACACGTATCAAATAGCAAAGGAAAAATCCATGCAAAGCATAATTCAGCCTCCTGGATGTAGAGCAGAGGCAGCAGCAAGCTCAGATGCTCACGGGTGGTGATAGTAATGATAAGGAGGGATCCCACACTTGTTCTCAGGTGCGGTGCAAATCACCTTTCCAAGCAGCCTGCAAAGTAGAGAGCTGGGTTGTGGTTGGAGACATCAAGAGAAAATACATCTTTGGAAGCAGTAACATCAAATATTAATAGAAACAGTGAATGGTTTGGGTGGGAAGGGACCTCAAAGACCTTCCAAGTCCAACCCCCCATGGGCAGGGACACCTCCACCAGCCCAGGCTGCTCCAAGCCCCGTCCAACCTGGCCTTGGGCACTGCCAGGGAGGGGGCACCCACAGCTTCTCTGGGGAAATAAAAAAGAGAAGAGGTTTTGTGCAGAAAGTTTAGCAGTGTGGTGGGCATTCGGAGCATTGTGCTAGATTTGGAATAATGATAATAATGATAATAATTATGATGGGAATAGTAATAATAGTAGTAGTAGTAATAATAGCAATAAAAACAACAACAACAACAACAACAACAATAATAATAATAATAATGTTTCAAAGGTTGCTAAGGGTAGATTAGACAACAACAGGCACAAGTGTTTTGGCATCTCTTACCTGGGCAGTTGGGTGGAAACAACCCTGAGAGGAGGTTGGTTTTATGCAAAAGCAACTGACACTTCCAAGAGAGTTGTGCATTTTCAAGACTCAGAAAGGCATAGGATCAATTATTTTCCACCTTTCAGAAGACCATATATCTTTAAATATTTGCATTAGTGCAACATGCAATGCTTTCAATACAACCATGACTTTCTTTTTTACTGCTTAAGATTTCCATCTCTCTGTTTAGATAACATTAAATTTCCTTTTCCTTCATAATATCATATCATTATCATATCATATATCATATCATATTCTGGCTCGATTATATTATGGCTCTGGAAAACAATGAGCTTTTTGCTGTTCACTAATTTCTACCACTTCAGTGCCACTCAACAAGGAGCTGAAACCACAATTTTCCTGTAACACCTAAAGATGGTCAAGCTCAGCATGTACACAGGACTCATTCTGTATGTATTTGTCACCAGCAGCTCCTTTTATAGACCTTATGCCATGTTTTACATTTCTAGCATATGTTGTTACCCTTTCCGGCGCAGTGGTTCCCGAAGGCTGATACACCCAACTCGACAGATCTGGCAGTGGCGCAGGAAACCCTCAAAGAGCCGCGTACGTTCGCCGAGTGCTGCGTGCATCCCTGAGCATCGTGCAGTGGGAGAGTTTCCTGGGGAAAACACCCATTCAGCAAGCAATGAATGCAAATCGGTGCTCCACGTGCTCAGATACCCACTTGTTCTGCTTCAACCAGCTTGCTGTACAAAGGAAACCCGCAGAAAGAGATAGCTATGATCTGTGCAAAAATACATGGATAAACCCAGCATGGACCAAACCTGAGTGGCACCTGGAAGACCTTGGGGGAAGGTAGGAAGTTATGATACGCGTCCAGAAAACTGCATCTTCTCTCTACAATGTATATTTGCTTAGTAATGCTTTTGTCCTAATTCAGTGGCTCTCTACCTCCTCCTTTTTTTAATGTGCTGAGGATTCATTATGGCCATTGCCTGGGATACAGAGGAGACACAGTGAGCATCGCCTTGATCTACACTGGGAGAGGAGGAGAAGAGCCCAGGCTGTTCCTTCCAGGTCTGAACCCTTCCCTGTTATAACAGGGAATATATGTGTGTTAATTTTGGTCCCATCCCCTCCATACCTCCATGCCCTAGACTGTGCCATCTCCAAGCAGAAAGCAGTCTCAGGTGAATTACTCACAAGTCTGATTATAAAGGTCAAGGAAACGTCTGTAGAAATGGCACTCGACATGTTTTCTGTGGTGATTCTTGTGTATATTTGTTATCTAAATCCATCTTCCATTTTCCTGCAAACTGAATTTGCTGGTGTTAACTAATCCGCATTGTGTCAGATGAAAGTTAAGATAATCTGAATACTTAAAGGTTTTGTTTGATACAAATTCTGAGAGAATGCATGGTGAAATGGAAGAAATTTCTGAAATAGTTCACTTGGCATTTACAGTTCACTTCCTTCATTTTCCTCTTACTGGCATCTCATTTGCCCTGCAAATTCTCCCAGCCAGGTTGCAAATTCTGCTAAATGTGATAGCACTCAGAGTCAACCTTTTCAAAACCATGCAGGTGACATGGAAACTCAAGACCCAGCCTCAAAAATAAGTTCCAGTGCCTCATTGAAAGCCACTTCAGGTTTCTAAGGTGGTTGATACCTTTACGGTAAGGCACCCAAAAATGCCACCATCATCCAGGGTTGCATGAAGCAAACCATTGCCAGCAGGTTGGGGACAAGATCCTTCCCTTCTGCTCAGCACTGGTGAGGCACATCTGGAGCACTGGGACCAGTTCTGGGCTCCCCAGGACAAGGGAGACAAGGACTTACCAGGGTTCATCTGGGAAAGGACCATGATGATGAGGAAAGGACTGGAGATAGCTCAGATGGCTCAGCTTGGAGAAGAGATGGCTCAGGGGGATATCACAGACACAGAGATGGGCTTGAACCATCAGATACTTTGCAGAAAATCGTAGGTCTAAGAATCCATGTGAAAACCCAACCGTTCTTAACCATGTCCATAAATACCTGATGAAGAAGGTGGACCCAGACTCTTCTCAGCAGCCCTCAGGAGGACAGGAGGCAGAAGGCGCAAATTCAATTCCTGAGAAAGCCTAAATACGAGTAAATCCTTTGGTTATAAGGATGGACCAGAGGATCTTTAAAGGTAAGGACCAACCCAAACCCTTCTATGATGGTCGAACTCTGAAGGAGGCAGAATAAGAGTGGTCAAGGGGTCTCCATCCTTGAGATGCTCCAAGCTGCCTGGACACGTCCCTGTGCCCCCTACTGCGGGGACCTGCTGGGAGAGGGTGGGATGGAGACCCCCAGGCTGCATCCTCCATAGGGGTCCATGGCTTCGCAGCTCTTCAACTGAGCAACAAACCCAGGTAAATTTGGTCCTGCAAGCCAAAATGATAAAAACACACCCACCTCAGTGCATATGAAAAATTCATGTACAGGAAGCAGGAATCTGCTTCAAAAAGTAACTTCCATTATCAGACATTATCTACCAGATTTCACAACCCTTCCCTCCTCCAGGTGAACTAAGCGCACAAATTGGCCCTGTAAAAGCTTCTTGTAAAACCACAGTATAATTTTTTCTCATAGTCAAATTACTATGAATTATGGCAAATAAGACAATATCTGGACATCCGCAGCACACAGGCAATTTCTAACTGTTCCTGGAAGATGGTAAGCAAATTGATGTCCCCCTTGACTCTGTGCTTTAATTTTATACACAGCATTTTCCTTCTCCATTTAATAGAAACATAATTGCAAGAAGGGAAAAAAAAACAATAATAACTAGAACACCAGAAGAAAACTAAAGTATAATTCAGTGCAGTCTAGTCACTTATAATTTCCAGATAGGTTTGAGGGGGGTATTTCTCCATATATGAATAGATTTCTTTGAATAGGAATGAGCCATGTGTGTTAGCCCAGACTCACCTGCAGAGCAATAACCTCTCCCTTAACCCACGCTCAGTGTCAGAAATGGAATCGTAAGCTTTTTCCTCAGCTTTTTATAAGGATTATAATTATTTTCCTCAGCTTTTTATAACTATCAGGAGAAATATTGCTCCATGGGAGTGGTTACTCAGTGGTCCCCTGCCTTACAATGTGTTATGTCCTATCACCAGAGACTTTGAGGGACAGGAATCCAACTCAACCACAGCTGAGCGCTTCCTCACGGGGTATTTCTGTTCCGCCTCAATAATTGATATTTGCCATACAATGCACACATCCCTTGTTGGAAAAGTTCCTTGCAATCCTATTAACGTACTACTTAGCTTTCCAAAAATGCAAAGAGGTAAAATATAAGCTTAAGTAGTTGGCTTGACATAATTCAATCATTTATACCTTAGAGGGCTCCCAGAAGGGAAAACGCAGCCGTGGCAGTTTTGTTAGAACAGTTGAGGTCTTTGGTAAAATTGGTTTCCATGTTAATCAAGACCAAGGTTAACTAACACTAATAATAATGTAATGATGGTAATAAACTAACTCGTGCTGATGAGAGCCTGATGAAAATATGAATTAGCAATTCGCATGGTCAATATGAATATGTGATTGCTGATAGTGTAAGGTGTCTAACAGTGGAGTAAAATTTGGGAAAGTAATCCAGACAAAAATACAGAGGAAGAGTGGTTCTTCAGTGTGGATGTTAAAGTTAAGGGAAATCTTGTGTATTGTGTAATGTCTAAATTCAATGTAATGTAATGTAGCAATCCTGGATTTATTTTGAAAAAGCATTTTAATTAAAAGCAGCTTTGATGAGCACTTTTTGGTCCAGCCTGCTGGATATATGCCAGCATGACTTTACATTTCCTTCCTCATTTTCACTCTTCCAAATCATCCGATTCCACACCAAACTTCAGCACCCAGTGCTATTCTTCTGTCCCCTGAATCTGAGACTCACGCACTGGATGAGAAAAAGTGAACCCATGGAAATCTCGTATTGCTTAACAAACACAAGGCCCTTTTCCGACTGCTGAAGTCAAGATCTCAAGACTAAAAAAACATCCTTTTATTTGCCGTGGCATCTTTCCAACACATAACGAGATTTCTCGCCCACACCCGTAATTATTTCTCCGTCTGGACTGCTGCGGCAGATGGGTGTATTAAATACCAACATACAGCTCGAGTCGGATCGCCAGAATTGCCATGCTTATTAGAGAAGATTAAATTTGGGATGGTAGTAGCGGATGTTACTACTCATTTTCTGTGTGGGCCTAACTGGAGATTTGGGGTCTGGTTTGTAGATGGGGCTGGTACCAACCTGGATACAAAATCAGATACAAAAGGGCAGTGCAGGTGATGCTGACAAAGCCGTGCCACATCTGGAAGAGGGTTTGGCAGAGGCTGTGGAAGCCGTTACGGTTGCAGATGTTCAGGTTGCACAATATTCAATGTATTCCGGAAAAATTGCTCTGTTCAGAAAGCTTGTCCCTGAATTAACAACTATGATTATTGCTGGAACCACTTGTAGTTAGCACTGCCTGGTGGTGGGGATGGTCAGCACACTCAGCGTCTCTGCCGTGGGTAGCAATTATATAAATACAAATAGAAATAGAAATAGAAATAGAAATAGAAATAATGTAAATGTAAATATAACTATAAATATAAATATTTGTGAAATACATATATGGAAAGCTCTCACTCCAGAGATGGAAACCACCCCCAAGATCACAATCTCCACCAATGAAATCCCTCGCAGAGCACACGGCGGGGTCGGGCTGGCTTTGTCAGCCACCACGGTGACAAGAAGCCACCAGGCGACCTGCAGCAGAACGGCTGCTCTCTGCCCACCGAAATGAATAAATGAGTCAATCAGAATCAAGAAACAGCTCAGGACAGATGTTTCCAAAATCACAGTGGAAAACGGGAGAGTGAGAGAAGCCCAGGGCAGGTTCTTCATAGATAAGCATAGACACATAGCACAGACCCTTCTTCTTCATCACTTGCCCATCCCTGGGTACACATCCACTTGCACAACCCCAAGGGCTCAGCCGACCTCTCAAGATCCACACAAATCTCTCTCCTCACAAAATCCTTAGATTTTATTCTGGCCTCAACTAAATTGAATGCAACGCTGTTGTCTTAAATTCTTTCTTTAATGAAATTTATCATGGACAGCAAACGGTTGCAGTCCTCTCATCTGCTCCATACAGAGTGTGGTCACCACTCCAGAACATAACCCAAAACATAGACTGAAAACACTGCTTAAAAATCCCTTCACTTCTCAAGCAGAAAAGCTCCTACCTCAGGAGAGACCTTTAAAACACCCTTAAAAGTAAATTAATGTCTATTTATAAGGAATGAAGCAATGAAGCTACAGGCTGTTCTGTAGCTCATAAAAAAATTAATCAGAAAGCTTCAGGCACTGGCAGGGGCTGCCCAGGGCGGTGCTGGGGTCCCCATCCCTGGAGGGGTTTAAAAGACGG
>NW_010161047.1:653-948 GCF_000695765.1 Mesitornis unicolor | reverse complement strand
TCCCCAGCCTCGCCCAGAGCCTCAACAACAAACCAAAAAAACACAACCAAAAGTTTTTTTGAAATCAACAAAACAAACAAAGGTAACAACGCCAGACCCTTCCCTCCAAATCTCCCAGTCCAGATTTAGAAACAAACCAACAAATAAAAAAAAATCAAACAAGAAGAAAGTCCCCAGGAAATTCACTGCAAGCAGCAGTCACCACCTCCCAGCCCCACAGCGCCTCGCCACGGGCCTAGGGCAACCTCCAGCCCTCAGCCCTGTCCTCTGGCGCAGCTGCCCTGGCTGTGGGGCC
>NW_010161047.1:0-633 GCF_000695765.1 Mesitornis unicolor | reverse complement strand
CTGTCCATCCGTCTGCAGGGATGTCTGCCCATCCACACGGTGAGGGCCCTCCCTGCCATCAGCACCTCTCACACTCTCAGTAAATGACCTCGTAAACCGTGGCCTTCTTATCCCCAGAGCCAGTGACGATGAACTGATCATCGGTGGACACGTCGCAGCTGAGGACGGAGGAGGTTTCCTTTGACTGGAGAGATGAGGGTGTGGATAAGCGCAAGAAGCAGCCCCAGAGCAGGGTCCCACACCCACCCCCTGGGACCCCAAGCTGTGCCTGGGGAGGCTGCAGGGAGGGAGCTGGTCCATGGGGCTGGTGCCCAGGTGGTGCTGCGCAGTCCCAGCTCGAGGCAGCCTCACCCCGAGGAGCCCCCCGGGTCGCAGAAGCCCCCTGGGTCCCAGCTCTGGCCCCGAGGGTTGCGGCACCTGGAAGATGCTGGCCCCATAGGGCGTCCGCCACGCGTTGAGCAGGTTGTCCTTCCCCGTGCTCACGAACCACTTTCCTGTGGGGAGAGAGAAGGGACAAAGTGGAGAATTTGGTCACCACAGCCAGCCCCCCCATGGGGTTCCTGCAGCAAAGCATGCAGGGTTGTGTAACACAGCAGGGACGGACGCTCCAAGTGTCCACTGGCATCCACACAG
>NW_010161046.1:664-981 GCF_000695765.1 Mesitornis unicolor | reverse complement strand
AGGCGGGCGGGCATGGAGGGACGATCCCCGCCCGCCTCCCGAGCGAGCTTCCTTCTCCCCCGCCATTCCTCCCCATTTGCCTTTTCTGTGCCTGCCCGGCTGTACCGAGGATGCTGGGGAGACATCCAAGGCCGACCGAAGGGGAGGGCAGGGAGAAGGGAATGAAGCACCAGCTAAGGATTTGACGGGTGTTTATTCACTCTGGCTGGGAGCCTACCTGTCCTCATCCCTCCTCCCAACACACACAAACCGCCCTGGGAGTGTCTGCTCGCTGCCCCGCCCCTTTCTTCTCTCACCGCGGAGCCGGAGGCGGGCCC
>NW_010161046.1:268-602 GCF_000695765.1 Mesitornis unicolor | reverse complement strand
GAGGGGCCGCGGGCGAGCGCAGCCGGCAAGCAGGGACCCTGCTCCCTCCAGGAGGGAGATCAGGCCTCGAGAGCTCCCGCTCAGCCTCCAAAACCCAGGATGGGGCATTTTCAACGAGACTCTAAGGGTCGAGAGAGGGCAGATAGCGCTCTCCACGCTGCCCGGCTTCTTCTTGAAGTGATGGAGGAATAGGGAGGGGGGGGGAGAAGTGTGAGGGAGAGAAGTTGTCGAGGTAGGGGGGAGCTCTGCCAGGCTGGGAAGGTGGGAATAAGGGGCCAGGGGGGGAAGGGGCCTGGCCGCTGCATTTGCTTTCAAATGCAACTCTCTCTTATTG
>NW_010161046.1:0-213 GCF_000695765.1 Mesitornis unicolor | reverse complement strand
ATGGGACAAGGTAATTTTGAGCTCTCCTCTTCCTCTCCTTCCTTTTTTTTTTTTAACCCAAGGTGCAAACAAGGACATCGCTGCCTCACTTGGGTCAAGCAAGAGTTGGCGAGCGATTTTACGGTCTTTATGGGTGCTTCCGCACTCGCCCAGGCAAATTTCACCCTGCAAAACCACAAACAGCTCTGGGACAGAAAACCTGTTTGATCTTGC
>NW_010161045.1:1174-1415 GCF_000695765.1 Mesitornis unicolor | reverse complement strand
GCCGAGGGGGCCGTGCCGTTTAAAAGGACTGGGAAGGGGGGGGTCCCCCCACCCCCCCACCACGGTGTTGTGTCTGCAGCCTTATCTCAAGGCCCCTCCGCCCACCGCCCTGTGCCTTGATGCTGGCGCAGCTGCTGCGATAAAGACCCCGCAGGGAGGCTCTGGGGCACGAGGGGCACCGCAGCCCCAGGGTTCGGCACCAGCCAGGGCCAGCGCCAACCACGCTGTGCTGTGCCAGGCT
>NW_010161045.1:523-1032 GCF_000695765.1 Mesitornis unicolor | reverse complement strand
AGCACCGACCCGGGCTCTGCCCGAGCTCCCCCAGGGGGAAAGGCCTGCAAAACCCTGTCCCGGGGAATGCAGTCCTAGTGTCACCGCAGAAAACTCCCAAAGTCTCTGTTGAACTGAAAGGCACCAAGCGTGGGGGTCCGTGCAGCCACGGGTCCTCAGAGGCACTGGGGTCCGTGGGGCTGGGAGGGCCAGGCTGCCCTGCACCCCCCACTGCAGCCTTCTCTCTCACAGCTTCTCCACCACCACCACCCCCTGCACAGCCCCTGCTCCCTCCGAGCTGTGAGCATCAGGGCAGCAGAGCCCTCAACCCTGCGCTCTCTCCTGGGGCAGCCCTGCTTTCTTGGGGCTGCGCATGGCGCAGGATGAGGCAGAACCTGGCCCCATGCAGCAGCCAGCTCCCTCCAGATGTGGGTCCAGGCTGGTGTGGGGCTGCCAGGGCTCTGTGCTGTCATTCCAGCATGGCCAAGACGTGGCCGTGAGACCAGAAGCTCCAGGAACCCGGGTGGGGG
>NW_010161045.1:0-259 GCF_000695765.1 Mesitornis unicolor | reverse complement strand
CCAGCGCACGCCGTAGTAGTCCAGCACCAGCCCCCCCAGCTGCTTGTTGGCATAGTCCAGGATGTTCCCGCTGGGTCCCCACAGCGTCACCTGGTTGCGGGCGTTCAGCTCGTACTGCTCGGCCTCACGGTCACTGGTGGCCACGGCGCGGGCGCTCTCCAGCCAGCGGCCCAGCAGGAAGAGGGGGTGGCTGCACAGGAGGCCGTCCAGCTCGGGCAGCAGGTCGTACAGCAGCACACCGCCGGCCGTCAGCAGCTCG
>NW_010161044.1:259-4592 GCF_000695765.1 Mesitornis unicolor | reverse complement strand
ACTGGACCCAGCACTGAGCTCTGGGGAACACAAGTGATTCTTTATTTTGACCACTGGCATAACACAAATCCAAATAAATTCCACAAATTAATACATGCTTGAACCAGGACAAAATCACTTAAAAATGCCCCAGATTTCATTTTAATTGTAGCCAGAGATGGAGAATCCAAAGGTCTAGATGAGTTTCTCTGAAGGTTAACTGCCTCACAGCTAAGGGGAAAAAGGAAAAACAAAAAAAAAGACTTCTTGTGTCCAGATTTTTCTACCTTTAACTTTCTGACACCGGATCTTTGTTCTGTTTCTTATTACCAGGCAGACTTCCACTGCATCATCACTGAGTCTGTTTTTGTATCTCAGCAGACATTTTATGCCTGTTGTTTATGTGCATCCTTCTTCAGCTGGACAAGGCAGTTTTATTATTACCAATCCTCTTTCTGTTCGCTCATTTCGAGAGCTCACATAATTACATTTTGATACCCAGGTGGCCTAATTAAGCCCTGGAGTAGAAAGTGTGGGGTGCAAAAGACAGATGACCATCAATCTTACCATTGCAGTGCGCTGTAGAGAAACTCAGGGGTCTAGAAAATGCTAAACTGGTACGTGCTAATTTCCCATCCAGTACTGCAGTATTTTCAGTTCTGGTATTTGAGAGGAAAAACACCGGTCTCACCCACTTGCGCTTCTGCCCCTCCCTTAGACTGACAGCTTGTGAGAACATTTATTATATATTACATTACTGAAATAAGAGCAACTTGTTACTTTGATACCGCTGTTAGGGAATTGGATGGGGTTTTGGTAGTGACACTATACTGGAGCTCTAGCTTAGGTAATTCCCTGGATGACTGCTATTTTTCAATACAGCCTAGTTGCCCTAAGCAGTAAATACGATCTGAGCATGCTGGGCTTGTTCAGACTGCTAAAGAGAAGGATCTAACAGCAACCTTCCAAAATGTAAGAGGAAGGTAACCAAGAAGATGGAGCCAGGTTCTTCACAGCAGTGCACAGTGGGAGCAAGAGAGACAACAGGCGTAAGTTGAAACAAGAGAAGTCTGAATTGGACCGAAGAAAAACTTTTCCATTGTGAGAACAGTTAAGCAGTTGACGAGCTTACCCAGCAAGGCTGTGCAGTCTTTGTCCTTAAGAGGTTTCCAAAACCAGACTTGAAAAAGCCCAGAGCAACCTGGTCTGACCTCCTGGCTCACCATGCTATGAGCAGGAGGTCTGACTAGAGACCTCCTGAGGTCCTTTCCAATCTGAACGACTCTGTGATATTAAAAACAAAAATCATTTGTACTTTCTGCACATGCTCTGCTTATTGAGTTACTGAGATCACAACATAATGGAACTTCTTACTCATTTGCAATGCCTGCCGCCTGCATCTGCAAACTGCCTGTCACAATTTTGTTTGCTTTCTGCTTATTCGAAGTTGTTAATTAGTACAGCTCAAAGCAACCCAAAGCACACCGGCTCTACAGCTACTATGCTTCAGAACTGTATTTTTTAAACTATTGCTTAGCACATGTTGAAAACAGGAAACGATGATTTTACGTTCCTCGGCTTTCTGAATCAAAATGTCCTACACTATCAGCTGAAACACTTTACAGACCACTGTACACACCAACGCTATCACGTTTATCAGTGACATGTGTGGTCCCATCAAGAGAAAATAAAAATCAGTATCGCAACTCATTTTTTAAAAACCAATACTGATCACCATGTGGTGGATGCTGGTTGCTGCTGCTATCACCAGATCACTCAAGGTGCACTAGTGAGGTCCAGGAAATAACAGGCAGAAAAAATACAGTTCACTGTGATAGTGAAAAGGCCAGGACCTGGAGCTGCACATTTTCAGCAGCTAGTTCCAACCAGCTTCTTTCTGTTTCTTGTCCCAGGAGTTTGCTTTTTCCTGCTTCTAGAGCACTCAACATAAGTTAGAAAGACTCAGGTTTCTGGAAGAGTTTTTGCTGAAACATGCACACTTAGTCTTGTAACTGTTCTCCTAACTCTCCACAACTCAGCCCAAAAAGGGCCCCAGACTTTTCTGCACCATCACTATGTCATGCTGCTGGGCAGTCCCCTGGACCTGGGAAAAAAAAAGTGAAAGCCAGTAGTGTGGTGACACCACTGTAATCTACAGAGTCAGCTAGGGCATATATCACACTTTCAATGAATGCCATTCAGGCAGACTTAAAGGATAATCCTGGGGGTTCCATTGGTCCTACCAAAACACCGCGTTCACTTCTAAATATGGCTCCTATCTCAAGTACTAAAGTGTGATAAGACATATTTCTTTGCATTCTTTCACTGTGACACAAGTAAAAAAAGATTCTAGCTATTGAATTGGGTGCAGAAGTGTAGCAAGATCAGCTGTCAATGGCACTGCACGAAGCACAGCGTGAGCACAAATCACAGAAAGGCAGAACTCACTAAAGGTAAGTGCTGGGTGCCGTAAGATGAATCGGTCAAGCAGGTTCATCAAATGTCCTTGTGTTTTCTGTCCCACTCATCTGCACACCAGCACTGCATAGCAATAAAATTATCAGGTGGTGTCTTCTTTCAAAAGAAGTTTATAGAGCTGTCACTGTAAAAACACAACTGTGACACTGCTTTTATTCCACTCTGACTTGAATTCCACTGCGGATGATAGACAGAATTAAATACTTTAGAGGAGGCTTTCTGCTCATTTTTAATAGCTCAAGCTCAACAAAAACCATGGTTTAGCTGGCTTTCTACTTCCTACAAAAATTGCTCCCTCATAGCTCCTGACAGCTTGTTCCCATACATATATTCAACTGCTTTTTGAATCTTGGCAGATTCTCTATTTTAAATGGTATTCTGCGGCAAGGAAAATTAACAGCTCAGTCAAGTATTCTGCACAGAATGGAAGGAAAACAGCTGTTCACATTTACCATAGTCCCTTCACCTACTGCATCATGCTTGTGTCTGCAGATTACTAAAATGGCCAAACAGTTGCTCCACAGAGAGGATTACCACAGAAAATACAGAACATTTACAACATACAAATATGATATTCTGAAATTAATGTCATCACTGGCATCCAGCTTCCGATGCTCCCCATCAAGCTGCTTCCATGACAAGATGTAGCTGCTCTGAACTGCTACATTGTTTTGTCTTGGCATCCTGCCTCACACGCCTGCCAAACTCTACTGTCTCCTAATTATTTATTTTTTTTTGTTAAGATCTCCTTTGAATTCCAGTTTTCTTGCATTCTGAATTACACTGACCATTGTCAGTAATTAATAAATATCTATTTGTGACAATCAAAGGCCCTTTACCACTAAAGCACCTGCACAATTCCCCTGAAATGCTGACGTGCCGCTGGCTGGAACCATGGGTTAAGGAACTGCAAGTTAAAGCTCCTCAAGTTTCCCCAAGGTCAAGGTTGATCTTTGTCCTAATTTAATGTGACCACAAAACAGGCATCATCAATTTCTTATTTCCAGCCATCACCTTCTCAGGGGCATACCTTAAAATACCTCTCTATGTAGCTATCCTATATCCCGATGCATCCTTTCTTCCTGACCAAGCTGGCTTCCTGCCAGTCCACTGGAACGCCCCGGGGAGCTCTCTGACAAGACCGTCTTTTCCCCTGCGCCTGCTTGGCTCTTTCATGGCTCTTGCTACAGGCAGCCATGGCAAATTTTTCTGAAGCCCTTCCTACTGCCCAGGCCACATCCCCTCGCCCACATGCCAAGGGACAGACAGCTGCCTCTCGGGTAGGGCAAAGCCCACCAGCAGGCAGGCAGCAGCAGGGGCTGCACAAGGGAAGCCCCATGCTATGGCACGTGGTTGCACTTGGCTGGTGGCCTGCCCACATTGCCCGCCACATCCCAGATACCCCATCCCACCTGCTGTTACACCAGGCCTCACCTTGATCAGCTTGCAGCGGATCTGGGCAGACACCATGTGGCTGTTGCGGAGGTTGCCAACACGGAACATGAGGCAGAGCTTGCCATCCCGCTGCGAGATGACTGCAGCACGGCTGAACATGAGGGTCTCAGCTCGCTTCTTGGGCTGGGACATCTTGATGAACATGCAGCCAATCAGGAATGCATCAACAATGGAGCCCAGCAGCGACTGGAAGAGGAAGAGCACGATGCCCTCGGGGCACCGCTCTGTAATGTAGCGGTGCCCATAGCCAATGGTGGCCTCGGTCTCTATGAAGAAGAGGAAAGCAGAGGGGAAGTTGTACACGTTGGCCACACACGGGCTGTAGGTGTCGTCATGCGCCCGGTGCAGATCACCTCGCAAGTAGGCAATGCCCCACCACATCGAGGCCATGACCAGCCAGGCAACCGTGTAGGTCAGCAGG
>NW_010161044.1:0-226 GCF_000695765.1 Mesitornis unicolor | reverse complement strand
GAGGTTGCGGCTGCTCTCCCCCCCCAAGTTCCCGTGTTGCACTTTGCAGCGCCCATTCTTGTCCACGAAGCGCTGCCGCTCTCTGCGGGCGCCACTGCGAGCCGGGCCCACCGCCTGGTACTCGTCTCCAAACTTCCTGCGCACCACAGACATTCTGCCGGCTGCCGAGGCCCACCGCGGGCGTTGTAAGGATGCGGAGGGGCAAGGGGGGCGGCGGCGGCACCTC
>NW_010161043.1:0-543 GCF_000695765.1 Mesitornis unicolor | reverse complement strand
CCCAGTGCCACCCAGGGATGACCAAATTGGGATGAGCTCACAAAACACCCATGGGAGCTGTGGGTTCTGTTAGTGGAGCCGGACTCTCCCAGTTCAACCCCAGTATGGGCTGCTTTGCGGACCCCAACCAGCTCCATGGCTCACGCGGACAAATACAGAGGGTTACTGGGTGGTACGCAGCTAATTACTGCTAATGAGCTGGGGCAATTAGAGCTGGTGGGATCCCCAGTCCCCAAACTGGGCTTCAACTGGGTTCTCCCCAGTTTAACCCCAGTGTGAGTGGGAAGCTGGGGCTGAACCACCCAGAGGATGCTGCTCCCAGTTGAGTTCACCCAAAATCTGCTCCAAAAGGGCTGTGGGGATGTGTTTTTGGGGGGGGTCACATCTCCTGCTGCTCCCCCAGGACCTCATCCCATGGAGATCTGGAGAGTTTTAGGGTGCCCAGCTGCCCAGTACAAGGGGACCCATCCCTGTTCGTTCATACTGGGGGACACAGTGGGATAATGGGGGGCACTGCCCACCCTCCCAACCTTTGTGCACGCC
>NW_010161042.1:0-1579 GCF_000695765.1 Mesitornis unicolor | reverse complement strand
CCCTCGGGCCAGGCAGCCCCCGCGCAAAAGCATCTTCGTTGCTCCCAGAGTTCACACATACACACACCCCCCTCCCCTTTTTCTTTTCTCCTTTTTTTTTCCTTTTTTTTTTTCCATTACGAGCGATTAGATGGTGTCTATTCAAAGTTGCTGATCCAGAGAGAAAATAGGAGTAGATAAAAGGAGATTTCAAGTGACCTCCTCGTCCCTTTCACACCAACCTGAGCCCCAGAATAGCCAAGGATCAACTCGGACAAAAGCCCTTTCCTTTTCCCTTTCAGCTTCAGAAGATTCAGTGCAAGGGGTTAACAATAAAACATATAACTCTAGCCCCGTTTGGTAGGATCAGGCAATTTTGTATACCTTATTAACGACAGCGTTGGGTAAGCCCGGGCTTCACCCCTAGAAACGTGTGAATAATAATAATAATAATGATTTTTTTAAAAAAGCCTTCTAGTGGTAAAATACATAGCAGTCATTTGCAGCTTTTGTGTTGGTCTGGAGCGATTTGCTGTGTTTATTCTGTTCTGTTTAAACTTTATCTAAAGCGCATCCCCGTCCTCCCCACGAAGAGAGAACACGCTGTAATAAACATATCTTACTCCTGACAGTTTAAGTGAAAACGCTGAGGTTTATTACTGAGATCAACTTCTGATGAGGTAAATATGATTATATCGCTACTGTTGTTAACCAGCCGCACTGCTGCATTTTCCCCAGCAAAACACTTTTCGCACCGTTTTAGCTCGTATGCTGGTGAGAAAGTGGCATTAAATACCTAAAACGTCTTGGGGGCGATCTCTGGTCCAGCTCGGATTTACTCTGACGGACTAATCCCTGCAGTAAAAGAAATGGGATCTCTGACAGGTAACTATTAAGGAAATGATTATATACTGCGGTCGATTGCGCTGTCAGGACAACCTCACAACTTTCAAACTCGTTTCCAAACGCTCAGCTTCTTCACCCAAAAGCTCCAGCCCAATTCGGAGTGATAAATAACATTGAATTCATCCCTAACAGGAGCCGGGGGTTTAAAATGCACTCAGAGGTGTTTCAACGCGAAGCCTGGCGTTAATGGCTTTTGTACTTTTTTTTGTTTCTCTTGGCTTCGGCGCTCAGATCACCGCAGCTTTATTTGTGCCGAAAGTAAATATTTGGTCCTGGATTCACCAGCGTGTAGAAAATTATTCCCAGATTCGCCTTATATAGGAAGGTTTGATTTGCATCAAGGGGTCATCAATTTCTTTTCCTGAAGCCCTACTTGGGAATTGCCATGCTCCTTTATGCCGTTAGACAAGTGGCCTTCCGTTTGGGTGCTTTCTCTCCCCTCCCCACGCAGACGTGGGGTTTGGTTTTGGTTGGGTTTTTTTTTCTTACTTCCAGGCACAGATTTTTTTTTCATCTTTTTTCTTTTTTTTTTTTTTTAATTTAAAAAAAAAGGCAGACTTTGGGATGCTCAGGCGTTTCTGCTCGAATGGATGGCGAGCGCAAAGTTGTGATTCAGCGCCCTGCTTTCGGTTGGCACCGGAGCCCGCTACTTTTGAGTGCTCTAAAAACAAATGACAAGCCCCGGCTCGGCGCG
>NW_010161041.1:558-1418 GCF_000695765.1 Mesitornis unicolor | reverse complement strand
ATTCTGTGATTCTGTGATTCTGTCCCCATAGTTCTGGGATCGATTCTTAAGAAAGGTGATAATTTCCCTCCAAAATATTAGGACAATCGGGTTCCTGGACAGACACGTGCCTCCACCCACATGCCTATTGTGTTGCAACCAACAGCTGAGGTATGCGATCTTCTTGGCGGCAGGCTAGTTCTTTCCCAGGTTATGTCCGTGTCCCCTTTGGCTGGTCACCTTTTACAAGGACAATTTAATCACTCTAGGTGCTATATGACCACCTCAATTAGATTTTGGAATTTTTTTGTTTCTGTTCTACTGGGGATTACCTTTGTGTTAATTTTCTCACATTCCTTCCAGTTAGCACCGGATCTCCCCGATAAGTATTACAAGATCTCTCGATTTTTATCAATTGCCCAAATTTACAAGTTTTACTGAGTGGCTTCAAGTTCTTTTTCTCTTTCCCAAATTTATAAATCGATTTCCAATATTTATAAAGACTTCTTTCAGCTGTCTTTCCAGTTCTTCATAGCCCTGTCGCAATCCGACGCACAGATTGGGGATCCTTAAGTCTATAGGTTATATCAGTGCTGTTCATCAGCTCAGTTGTTCAATTTGCTCAGGATGTCCAATAGGTGCTGTTTACATACCTGTGAATCCCACTGTCGGTCTGGCTACTATGTTGTTGTCTAGGCTTTGACTGCCCATGTCCACTGTTGTTGCTGCAGTCAGCAGGCATATTGGAGAGATCTGTCATCTCATGAGCCTACAACAGAACACAAAGTGCACTTCGGCCTTGGGATCAGGTCAAGTTAGGCATTACTGATGCCTTTTCCATCTAGGGCCTGCCAGGCACACAAGCCTCTGGGTTTTGTCAG
>NW_010161041.1:0-266 GCF_000695765.1 Mesitornis unicolor | reverse complement strand
GTTGCCTGATCCCCAAACTCCAGTTTCTCGGTTTTTTAGTTCATTTAATGCCCTTTGCAAAGACGTGAAAGGGTTAGGGTTCCGCTTTCCGCTTTGTTGGGGTGGCGGTTGCCGCGGCTTTCTTTGTTCCTGGTTTTTGTTTGTTTGTTGGGGTTTTTTTGTGGGTTTTTTTTTGGTTGTTTGTTCTGGTTGTTTTTTTTTCCAGCAGTTCCCCCAGCAGCCGTCTGGGCTCAGCGCCTGCCCCTGTAACAGCGCTTCAACCTCCA
>NW_010161040.1:2024-2563 GCF_000695765.1 Mesitornis unicolor | reverse complement strand
GGGGTGCTGCCGGGGGTGCTGCCGGGAGATGGCCGAGCTGACGGCTGTGGCCGCTGCTCCTCTGCTTAAAACACAGACCTAATTACCAAGTCATCAGAGCTTCTTTAATAGACTTGTGTGAAAAGGTGGTTTTACGCTCTATAAACGTGGGTCCAACCGTTTACTAATTAGGCTCCTTCTATTTAGAAACATCTTCATTTTAAGAAAGCTTTATGAACGCTAGCACTGGCTAAAATTCAAACCTGCTGCAGCCTGAGCTTGTCATGTCTAACCCATACATCACAACAGCGCTGGAAAGCGTGTGAACCGAGAGACAAAATCCCCGCACGATGTTCCTCACCCAGTGCTCCTCAGACTTTCCTACCAAGGCAGAAAACAAATCTATGATGCTGTTGAATAATCTTCCAATAATTGTAGTAATTAAAATCATCATACAGTCTGCAGTCACCTTCCTTCCCCGACACCAGTCTTCCCTTGAATTGTTAACGTGTCTTCAGCTGAGATAAACAGAGCAAGGGAGGTTTCAAATACATGGTCCA
>NW_010161040.1:0-1993 GCF_000695765.1 Mesitornis unicolor | reverse complement strand
TCGGAAGAGATTTAGTTCCGCAGACACGTTTTTGGCTACAAGGGGATTTCTAAAACTATCACGCAGGTGTTTTAAACGCAGGGTAATGCGGGTCGCTCTGTTACTCCCAATCGGTGTCACCTTAAAGAGCGGGGAAAAGCGGGGAGCCCGGCCCGGGGCTCCACCCCGGGGCTCTGAGTGTAGGGGGCAGGAGGGGAGGGGAGTGCATCATGGAGCAAACACCGTGTGAAAGCTCAAGCAGAAATTGTTGGAGAGTGCCATAATTTTCATTTAATTTCCATGATCTATTTGATCCCAGTGCTCATTCCCTTTTTTATTAACTATAAAAGATTTCCTTCTAATCAAAAGCTGTACTTCATCTTTAACCACAAATGAAAAACTCTACAGCAGAAAGAATTCAGTGGGCTCAACAGGCACCAGGTCTGCATTTTAACACCGTCTCTATGTATCCTTCCCCCTTTTAATATCTACTATTCGGCAGAATAGTGGGGAAGCCTTTTCTGAACTGAAGTTATTAATTTATCACCAGGTCCCCCTCTGCGTTGCCCTGATAATCAATGGTGGTTTCTAGATCACGTAAATGAAAAGCGTAATTGAGAGAGGGAGGGGGGTCGCACGGAAGTCCTGTTGCTAACAAAAATTAAAAATAAATAAAAAATAAACTCTGTCAGGACGCGATGGTTCGTCTCGGCGATGGCACTTGGGCAGTTTCCTGCCCACATCCCTCCTGTTTGGCAGAAAATGAGGTTACTTCTCCTGAACTTGGAAGGGTTTGCCCATTTCCCACCCGTAACATGCATGTGCAAAACTCCGTGCCCCTCGTAGGATTCAGGGGAAATCGTACAGCGAGCTTACATTTAACTGCTGTTAACTTGATTTATTTGGGAAATATTTGGCAGCTCCTTCCCAGAGCTGTGTTTGAAGAGAAGAGCCATTTCATCTGACGCTCTTGAATGTGAACCCAGGAGCCTCCCAATCAGCTTTAATGAACGAATTGTTTCCCAGCTTTACCTCCTAAAGACAGCAAGTTTAGTAGTTGCACAGATCAAAAGACACGTGTAAAGGGAAGATGGGAAACAATATTGTTCAAAGGAAGTGAACTGTTGCATTTAATTAGGCTATTCTTCTTTATTAGCATTCATACTGAGATTTTTTTTCCCCTAGATTTATGTTGATTTAACCGTAATGTATTTATGATGTAAATATATTCCGAGATGAAAACGTCACGGATCAATTGTAAAGGACCCGGATACATAATTTTAAAAAATCAGTTTCAGTTTATATGAGGTTCTCACCCCACTTTCGCTTCTTAGTCAGATTTGTTTATGCAGAATCGACATTTAATAGTGCTAATTGCACTCCAGTTAAATTGCCCTGATTGCAGAAAGGGAAGCAATTTTCGTGCTCTCTGTCTGGGTTTGGAAGAAATTGTTTTATATTCACCTCTTTATAAAGAAGTGGAGATAAGGCACCGAGCCTTTGCACAAATTGCACTTATGGGCTGACTGGCAGCATTCAGGCGCTATAATAGAGCATTATTTGGCCGTTTTGAATAATGTAAAGCATTTGCTGAAAGCTATTCTCCTGAAAATTGCTTTAACTTTTAAAAGGGTGATGATTCACTCCAAACCAGGCCTTTGTTACATTGTCATTATCCCCCCAAATGTTTTAACAGTCAGCTCAACACTTTAGCATAACACATTGATCTTTGTTTAAAAACTCGATTTTTGGAGTATGAAAAAAAAAAAAATCTGACAGAAAATACTTGACCCCCTAAAGATCCGAGCGGCGTTCCCCACTTTTCCCCGCCACCCGCTCAGCCTTTCCGCCGCCTGCCTCGTCCCTGCGGCTTGGGGTGACTTTCCCGAGGGGCGAGGAGGCGACTGCGGGGCCGGCAGGGCCGCCCGGCGGTCTGCGGTGCGGCGACACCACAGGCGGCCGGCGGATGCCTTCACTCGCGGGTGGCGGGCGACATTTCCCCACGTCACCTCCC
>NW_010161039.1:4295-9346 GCF_000695765.1 Mesitornis unicolor | reverse complement strand
TGTTTTTTTTCCCTGGGTTTTTCCCCCAAATAAAGTTTGTGACCACGATGGAAATACCTTTTAAAAGTGGTGTGGGCAGGACAGATGGCAAGCGCCAGCCCCGGCACCATCCTCCAGCGCAGCACAGGCTCCCGCAGCCCTTTTGGGACACAGCCGCTCACCGCGGCCACGCTGGCCCCGCAGGACGAGTTGGGGTGAAAATCGAGGGGTGCCGGCAGCCACGGGAGAGGCTTTAGGGGGGGACAGCAGAGGGGGGTTGAGGGGAAAGGGCCGAAAGAGGTGGATGCTGCGGGTTGTGCCTGGGATGCGTTGGGAAGGAAGGCACTGAGAGTCACTGGGCAAACAGGACTGTGTGCTACGACCAAAACTCAGTGGCAAAGGTCTGGGAGCAGTGATCTGGGCTGAAGTAATGCTAAAATCAGGGTGCACTTGTTTCCCTTCGTCCCCCAGTTGGAGGATCTGAAAGGACTTCTAAACTATAATTGGAGTAAAAGAGATATTAAAGGTCAGGCTTAAGGTAACAGAGTTGTATCTGTGGCCTAAGCGAGGCAATAGGGTTAAAGAGTGAGGTTTTTCGGTTCCCTAGAGAATTTTTAGGTTTTAGGTGCCCTGGGGAGGGGCAGGGAGGCCGGGGTAGGTGAAAGAAAGGCCAAGAGGCTTTGATGTACTCCCAATACAAAGCAATGCTTGGATGTTGCTCTGGGAGCAAAAGTTGATGATACAGACTGCTGTGGTCATTTTTGAAATAAACCCCAAAAGGAAAAAAAAGGATTATTAAGTAGCTATTGGCTTAATGTGACCTGGAAAGCTGCAATTTTCATTTATTCAGCGGGAAGGTGTTTTTTTTTAACATCAATTTCTCAAAATTTAACACAACCTCAAACATGTTGGCAAATAAGAAAAAAAAATTGTTATTTGTGTTTAAAATGGATTTTTTTTTCCTCCTTCTGAAGCAAGGCAGCTCAGACACTTGCACTGCACTAATCATGCCTGAAGGCCAGGAATGCAGAGGGATAAGCCAAGGGCACAGCCACAGCAAATTGAAAATTAAAAAAAATTAAAAGTCTTAAACAGTGCTAATTGCGGACAATGTTACAGTCAGATAAAGTTATTTGAGCTGCAGAGCCAAAGGGGAGGCAGCTTGTGCTCCTCAGCGTGTCCACCCCTCTTCCCCAGCCTCCATCTCTGCCCTCACCGAGACCCGCAAAGAATTCCCCACCCCAAAGCATTCCCCACCGCCACACCGGCCTGGAAAGGGGGAGAAAACAGCATCGCCATCTCAGCCTGCCCTTCCCGCAACCTGCCAGTGCCGCAGGGGGGAAATGTGAACGTGGAGCGAGCGAGAAGTGAGGAGGAAGCGATCCAGATCCCTGTCATGAGCCGGCTGGCAGGTACCTTCCCGGCTTGCTGCTGCTGGATGGCAGGAGCACCCCCAGAGTGCCCGAGGTGGCCCAGAGGGCTAGCAGCAGGCCTGGCGGCACTGGAAGCCCAGCAGCGGGCAGGAGTGAGAGGCAGTTGTCCGAAGTTTTTGTATCCTGGCAGCTCTATGTGCTTCCTGCATAAAAGCCAGGTGGGCAGAAGATGCTCTTCCAGGCGGAAGCTCCTTCATGGCTGAAGCCTCCATTCCTGCACTGACTCCAAATCCCAGCGCCTTGGGGCATCACCCCAGCCCTGGCACGGTCACGGCACCAGGGAAGGTTTCCCCTGTCGTTTTACGGCTTCTCTGTGCCAATACAGGCATAAATTTGGCTGCACTGGAAGGAATAAACTCTCCTTCTGCCTCCGCTTGTAAAAGGCAGGGAAAAGGTACGAATGGCAAGCAGGGAGGCCCCCATCCAACCTTGTACCCTTCTTGCTCCTTGTTCGGCCACAACTTTGCTACCATTTCTACACTGACAGGATGTCCTTTCATCTTTTAAAATCACTTTTCCCCCCCCACTCCCGACTGCAGGAAAGAAACCTCCCCATTTATCCCACTCCTCCTCTCCCAGGGAATCTCCCTCAACCTGCCTGTGGCGGGAAGGCAACATGGCCGCCAGCACGCCAGGATGCCAGGGAGGCGCCGAGGGAGCGAGGGAGGCACCGGCGTCTGCGGGGAAGTGGAATAAAGGAGCGGGGGAGAGGAAGAAACCTAAGGCAGGCACACAGCGACCAGCACGGGCTTGCTCCAGCTTGGCCCAGGCCGCAATTACCTGCCTTGGAGGGCGGCCAAGGCTCCCAGGCCGGGTCCCTCTGCACTTGTGCAAAGTGCTGTCAGAGCTGTGGGGACCACAGAGAAGTCAGGGCTTTGGCAGCGCATCTCATCCAAAAAGAGAGGGGGGGTTAAAGAAAGGAGAAAAAGGAGAGACAGGGCAGGGACTGAATGGGCTTGTTTTCACACAACCGCGATTGTTTTGTTGATGCGGAAAGGTAATTAAAAAAAGTTCTGATTTCAAACGTGCCACAGAATTCCCAGAGCCCGGAGGCTGCTGCTTAGAGGCAGATTAATCACACTGAATTCTCCATCTAGATATTGCATGCACTCCAAACTCCCACCGCTAATAGCTCTAATATTCTCCTCAGCGTGTGCATGCTGCTGGTGTTATGTTCCAGGAATATTAATTCCCCAACTCAAGCTCCTTTCGCTTGCGCATGTACCCTAAAGGCTTGCTGCCGGGCACTGGGAGATTATGGAAAAGAGAAAACAGGGCTGGAGGAGAAGCGGGGTGCAAAGGTACAGGCTGGAACTCCTCGAGGAGAGTCATTAATGTTCTTTGGATAAGCAAGCCGTCCAAATAAAATCTACCTGAAGGCCAAGTTCTTTAAACAAAGACAGCCAACTACACGCGCACAAGATGGTTGAAATTAAAACGAGCTGGCTTTGTGTTACCCACTCCCGCTACCCTGAGACTTGCCCAAAATCTCGGTCCCATTAATTGTGAGCTCTGACTTATGTTTGTGCCTTCTGCTGGTGTCTTCCTCCAGCCCCCTCTGCCCCCATGCATCCGAATTCCTCTTGCCATGTGCCAGTAAGAGTGAAAATACAGCGGGTTGTACTGCAAGCATCCAGTGAGCAAGCAGCACTTTACACAGAGAGTTACTACCCCTAGCAAAACCGACAGGCTGGTAGATTCATGGTCCAGCTCCAGGTCCCGCTGCACGTCAGGGACCAGAAGGTGCATCCCCAGCACCCTCGCTCCACACGGAAAACAGAAAAGGGGAGGGCGAAGGCAGGAGCGGAGCGTGTCATTTCTCTTTAAATTCAAATAACTGCCATTCCTAGTAAGCAGTTCAGCGTCTGTGTGATCTATATATATGGCCAAAAGGCCAGCTGCTAAGCTTTAAAGCCAATGCATACTTGAAAAGTACCATTTAAAATACCTACGATGTAATTTTCAAAGCTGCTGAACATCCAAAGCTCCCAGTCACCAGGTTAAAACACAGCTCCCTGAAACCGGCCACACCAGGACTCTGAAAACCACCGCGCAGGACGCCTCAAAAAGGATGGTGCTGGTCATGGTTCCAGTCAGCAGGATTACCTGCATGACAAGAAGCTGTGCTGGGCATGGTTTCCAATGTGTATCTCTGTGTAATATAAATCAGCATGCTTATGTCAGCGCTAAAAAATAAAATATTGTTGCAGATGTTTCCGATAAGCACACCAGTACAGTACCTGAGCCATAGGTTAATTCGGATGTACAGACCAGCCCACCAGCTGTTTGCACAGCCCAGAACACCCCACCTCGTCTCCGGACTAAAACCTGCAGCACCACAGGTGCACAGGCGTAGGTGGTGGCCCTGTCCACAATCACAGCAGGTCAAAGAGAAGAGGCATCATTTTTATGGCTAAGTACTTTACGGAGGGGCTGGTGGTGGTGGGAAGGAGAACCATAAGAGCAGAGACATTTCTGAAGCTTCCTCTGTTTCCCATATATCATGCAGGTCTCCAATCACACGTGCGCCTTGAACTCTCAGCCGATGCCTTAAACTTGGCTCCTGCCGCAGGGAAGGGGAGGACAGGTCTCCAACCCAGGCGTCGGATCCATAAGGCCCTTGGGGCTTCACTCTGCTGTGCTGGAAGCGGAGAGGCATGGGTTTCCTTCACTGGGATAAACCGAGGCAGCGCTCTGTGTAGCTTAGGTGCAAACCTGTGATCCTCCTTCTCTCTTTGTACGCAAAGAATGAGGCTGATAGCGAAGCTGACATCTAAATCCTCACTATTGCACATCTGAGATAACCCCGGTTGTTTTTGTTTTTCAAACTCAAACATGTGAGAAGGGAGAGAGACAGGAGGATTGCAACCCCTGCCAAACCCTGTCGCCAGCCTCCCGAGTTACAGATCTGTGAACTCGTACATGGGATGAGGGCTCTCTGCTTTTATCTCCCTGTGCAGCGCGTGTCCTCAGCCCTTTGCAAACAGATGTTTCACCCTCCGAAAGGGAAAAGAGGAAGGAAAAAAAAGAGAGAGAGCAAGCACAGGGGAGAGAGCGAGCGAGCATGAGCAAGAATGCTGTCTGCAGATGTCAATCAGGACTTCAGTCTGGGTCTAACCTGCCAGTCCTGCAAAAGGAGGATACATGAATTTTCTAGTTGGATAGTCAGTATCATCAAACAAGAAAATTGTGAGGCTTAGATTGTAATGCAGCCTCACGTTCAGTAAAAAGGCCTTGCTACATGGAGATGATGTGGGACTGAGGAGCCTATTCCTAGCACCTTTAAATTAAAATTTCACTACAAATATCCTGAAGAAATGGTCAAAAATAGTACAGCATTTCAGACCGCTTTTGTACAGCACAGTAATATTGGCAGGGGGAAGTCATTGTAGGTAGAATACTGTCAGGTTTGGGGAAAGCTTTCTCTGCATTTTAAAAAATTATATGAGGGAAAATATTCTTGGGAATGAAAAGTCTAATGATTGCATGTACATAGTGTCATCTCTACCTTGGCGTTCAGCAGAAATCAACTCCCCCACGCCAACAACCTCCCCTCCAGCCACCCACCCCGATATTCCTCTTCGCCACTTCCCACCCATTAACCCAGTACCTGCAGTGCAGTGCTCAAGTGGGACTGGC
>NW_010161039.1:0-4264 GCF_000695765.1 Mesitornis unicolor | reverse complement strand
GCCCCCGCCCCTGCCCTTCCCCCCCGAGCGGGCAGCCCCCTGCCAATCTCGCCCCCACTGCCTCCTCCCTCCTGCTCCCCCCCTCCTCAGTGCAGCTTTCCCTGGGGATAGATCACTCTCCCCCCCCTCTCCAGCAGCCTGACAAATAACTCCTGTTAACTCAATAATATCCCCCTCCAAGGGTTTTAATCACCAGCCGTCCCCAGGGCGCGAGGCTTGCACATACAGAGAGAAATGGACCGGAGAGGGAGGTTAGCAACAGGGGGTCGGAGAGTTTTGGGCTGACGCGGGCTTCACGCCCGGGGGCCGGGCTCCTTGCCCTCCATCCACATGGCAGGGCTGGCACAGGCAACCCACAGCCCCCCCAGGATGCTGGCACCCAGGGGCACGGGCGCACCAGTGGGTGGAGGGTGGGTAACCCCTGTATTTGGGGAGGGGGGAGAGATTCAGTCCTGCACGAGCTGCTGTGGAAAGCTGCTGCTGCAGGACAAGGGGAGGCTGTGCCACAGCAGCCTAAGGAGAAGCATCCAGGATAGCAGCTGTTTATACGGCATTTTAAATGGGAACCAGAAAAAAAGGGGGGAGGGGAAAAGGGAAAAAAAAATAAATCAGGTGCATTTCTGTTTGTACATCTTCACCAAATGCATCTATCTATTCGCACATGGAAAGGCCTTTTTTTGTTTTCTTTGCAAGACAATAGTCTTGTTTCACCATGTTTTTTTTCTGAAAATTCATGGGTCTGTGGCCTGAGAGGCTTTTCCTCAGCCTCGCATTAAATGGACACGGCTTACTGAACTTTCAAACAAGCTCTCCACCTCGTATGTGTTTGTTCACACCCATTTACACTCCCTTGATTTTTAACAGCTCTGAATAAGGCTTATTTTTTTAAATAATCGGTTAATGAAGTTTTATCTGAATAGTCATAAGCCTATTAGCGCTCGGGTTGTCCATTGAATCCCCTCTCCCCAACAAGAGGTTAAACAAGACCAGAAATCCTTTTGTACTCGAAATAACACGCTGGGAAGAAAAGAGGCAAAGAAGGATAAAAAACCCCAAGCCCCACATTTGGTCCTTTTTAAATCACAAAGAGGCACTGGCAAAGGGGCACAAATGCAAGGCTTTTTTTCCCCCCTCTCTTCTTCTCCTCTCCTTCCTTTGTAGGTCACCTTTACTATGAAAACATTGATGCTTCAAGTCTTCATTTGCTTAAATCAAGAGAGTGAGCTCACCACCCCAGTCAGGAACCGCCATGCCCCAGGCAGGCAAGGAAGGGGCAGGAGCATCCATCCCAGCACCCCAGCCCCAGGCAAGGATGGGGTCCTTGAGGAGGGGCTTTCCTGGGAAGGGGCAGGTGCTTTTGGAGGAGGACACGTTTGAGGGCATGGCTCCAAACACGCAGGGAGCAGGCAGAGATGCTGTGCTGAGGGATGGCCCAACACCAGCCTCCGCACCCGGGGAAGGGCTGAGAGCGGCAGCCGACGGGGAGAGCGCAGCGGCCGGGACCTAGGAGCCCTTTGGCAGCCGCCCCGGGGGAGCATCCTGGCAGGCGAGAGAGCCCCCGCTCCCCCGAAATACACAGCAGCCTTCCCAATGCTTCATTAAACCAACACAGCTTCCCGTCATTGCCCCGGCAACCGACACAGGCCTCCTGTTTGCCAGCTGGGGGAATTAAAGGCAGCCTGGCAGCCAGTCCCCGGCTCTTCCAAAAGCTCCCCTTACGCTGTCAGAAAGCATCCCTGGGCACGGGAGGGGACTGGGCAGCCCCCAAGGTGCCACCTGAGATGCAGGGTGGATCTGCCTGCTCCCTCTCTGGAAAGCTGCGGTCCCCAGGGAGCCAGGGCCCCCACCACTGTCACTGGTGGGCAACACAAAGCTGGAGGGCTCGCCAAAATCATCTCTGGATTAAAAAGTGACTAAATAACCCCCTGGATGGTCCAGTGGCGCAAAGGTGGACGCAACTCCCCCTCACAGCATCACCTCTGTCCAAACATGACCAATAGTTGCTATTAATTAGCAACGCACTCCTCTTGCTGCCCGTCCACCAGCTGAGCGAGCAAATCACGGCCTCTCGTCCCTGTTTTTCCTTCCTTTCTCCTAAATCACATACGCCGGAAGGTGCGCCTTAGCGTGAGCCACCCACTCCGAGCGCCCCCTTGGTGGAGGTGGAAGGGGTGACAGAGGACAACCTGCCCTGTCCTCCACTGCTGGCCTTTAGAGAAAGCCACCTCAGGAAGAGCTCTGAATGAAAACATGGATGTTGCCCCAGCCTCAAGCACACGGATGCCCTCCTGTCCCTCCGCCTGCTCCTGGTCCCTCCATTCCAAACAGGCAGACGGTCCCTTCAGGCAAGGCAGAGATGTCCCTCCACACGGCCTCAGTGGAGGAGCTCGCTACGCTGTCCGATTCCCAAAATTAGATCCGCTGGGTTGGTGCAGGTGAAACATGCCAGCTGCTTCCAGCACCTTCCACCCGCCACCACCACCGGAAAGGAGGCTTGCCAAATTGGTATGGCCAGGAAAACACCTCGTTGCACAGCGGCGACGAATAAAGGAGCACTATTCACTCGGCTGGGCAGCCACATCTGTTTTGTCCCGTTTTCCATGACTACTGGCTGTGAGCAGAGGTCTCAGGGAGGAACATTAAGTATTTATTCCAGCTCTCGGTTTTGTCAGCTTCCGATGCCACCAACATGTTTTGATTGTGCTTGGAAAACTACATTGTTTGTTTTTTTTTAATCCAGGGATCCCAAAACAACCCTGCAAAGGTACCTCCAGCCTCATCAGCAGCACCTGAGCTTTCCACAGCTCTGCAGCACACGTTTTGCAATGGCCTTAACTCTGTCCAGAGAGATGTACCCCAGTCCTGCCTCTGAACAACTTGTATGCCCTACTCCTGTCTTATTTTGTGATAATATTCAGCTTCGTGAGATGCTACTTAGCTGCACTTACCAGAACTAAGACGAAAAAGGAGGAAAATAAAGAAATTAGTACATTCCAGATTCTGGCCAATACTCTGCATTGCACAAGAGAGTGGCACATGGAGAATGTGGAGCTGTTTATAAGCAATAAATAACACCCTCTAGCAATCTTGCAGGGACAAAGGTAAAGGCAGCGCATCCAAGCAACCCTACCAAAACTAGCCCAAAGATCCCACCTCAGTGACAGAAGACAGAGCTGCAGTTAAGGGTGTTTGAGTGAATCTTGAGCAGAGGGAAATAAGAGGCAGGAAAATATAACCAAACACGTTCCTTCAGTCCAGAGCTCCCAAAAAGAACTGTTAGAGACTGTGAAAGGGGAGTCTTTGAGATTAAGGGGAAAAAGTATGAACACTTTGACATCATCCACTGTAAATTACAGAGACAGTGGGAAGGATATTGCCTTAGCTTTGATGGGGATGCAGAGAAAAGGGGATGCTTTCAGCTACTCGAAGGAGAAATTGCGAGGGGAAATTGCAAGGGGAAGATGTGCACACAGGGAATGGCCATTAGACTAGGAAGCCTGGTTAGAAGTTGCAGGCCTGCCCAGCAGTCCTGGTTTAACCATGAGTTTCCTACTTTGGAAGTTTCTGATATTCTCATCTTCTGGTACTATCCTTATACAGGATTTTGACCTCTCAAAAAACCACACATACCACCAAAAAAGCAGGTTTCTAGTTCTTAAGCTTTTCTTCAAAGCAGTAAGAAGTCAAATCCTGAAGACTTAAAACCAAACTCCTTCCCCCAAACAGAAACCAATTTATGATTAAATCTCTTTTTTTTTTTCCTTCAGGTAGTGCCAGGGTGTGAAGGGAGAGCAGGCTGACAAGCCCTGAGGCAAAGGGACACCTGCACCAACCTGGACTGCTCCGTGCCCTGTCCCCACCTCTCCAACTGGGAAGCACTCGCAGCCTGCTGTTGCCAAACCCACTTTTATTTTTTCTATGCTCCTTGCTAATTAAACCTTCAGTCAGGCCCGCCTCTCCTCCCACCTGGACCAGCTCAACTCCCTGCTTTCACCGTTTTTTCATTCTTCCCCAGACCCAGAAGATTTAAGTTTCCTGAGCCTCCAAGCTCCCGGAGGATGGGGTGGGTACGGAGCCGTCTCTTGGCTCAGACAAAACACAGTCCCCCCTGTGCCTGCCCTCCTCCGGGGCTGGATTTCGGAACAGAAGAGGTTGCTGTCAGCGAGCCAAAGGCGCGCAGGGCTCGGGGAGGTGCTGGTCTCCGTGTGTGCGCCGCGTCCTCCTTCCTGGCTGCTGCCATACATGATTAATCATCCCTGAGACA
>NW_010161038.1:23495-23757 GCF_000695765.1 Mesitornis unicolor | reverse complement strand
GGGCCGCCGGGGGGCGGGGGCGGACCCCGCTCCGCGGGCACCACGGGGAGCCCACGGCCCCGCGAGGCGCGTTTGGTTACGGAGACGGGGCCGAGAGAGCAGAGTCGCGGGGCTGGGGCCGGGCCCGGGCCCTGCCACCCCAGGGCACCATTTCCCCCTGCCGTAGCCCGACCTTTGCCGCGGCAGGGCCCGCTCCCAGGGCCGCGTCCCACACCGCAGCCGTCACGGAGCGGCGTGGAGCAGCCTTCGGTGGCTGCTAGAA
>NW_010161038.1:0-23464 GCF_000695765.1 Mesitornis unicolor | reverse complement strand
GGCGGCAGCCGGCCGCTGTACCCCGTGCAGGGTCCAGTGCTAGAGGATGCCGACAGTCACGGACCGTCCATCGGCCTAGTGCAGGCACAGGGCACCACACCGGCTCCTCCTCAGGGACGTCAAGCATTTCACTCTCCTGTGGCCAAAGCAATCATGACTGCATGACACACTCTTCTCAAAAACAATTTTGCCTTTAATGAGCTGGTTCCCTGGCACACAAAACCCCACGGTTGGTATCTGGCTTTTAGGAAATATGTACCTCTTAACTAAACGTGTGCCAGCAGCCAGCTTATGTTCTATTATACTTCCTTAAAACAAACAAACAAACAAAACCATAACAAAAACCAACAACAAAAAACTGAAAACCTGTTCATCATTGTAGTTGGGACCCTCCATCACCATGTACGTGCTGCTTTTCTCCTTAACCAAGTTGGGTTTTTTTAATGCTTTCTCTTGGATGCTTCTAGCCTGCAACCACCACCAAGACCAAGTCCACTACGTGTCCAGCTCCACTGATCCATGCACTCTGCTCCATGCAGTCACTGGGGGTGTCACAGCAGCACTCTGGTAACACCAGCTGGGGCCTCTCACTGTTGGCTCCCTCTGGCCCAGACCCCATAACAGGCTGTGATCAGACAGGCTTGGCTGAAGCAAGCGCTGCAAAAGCACCAGAGCCTGCCCTGATGGCAAACACTCTCGCTGTCTACTTTACATGTCTTGTTTGGATGCTCTGAACTCACCTGGGGAGTTGCCTGCCTGGCTCCACTGCCGGCACAGCCTCCAGCTGCAGCCTGAATCACGCCCAGGTAGGTGTTTGTACAGTCCAGCCTGAACAGCACAGGTACCTAGAGAGCCATCTATAAGATTGGAGCTTTCTTAAGCTCTCCTGCTGCTGCTGCGTAGGTAGGTATTGTTCTGTCCATTTTGTGGATGATGGAGGAGCACAGAAACAGGTAAATGACTGAAAACCTGCCTCTACTTAAGCAGGGAAATGGGATAAACCACGCTGCTGTGCACACGCCAAGCTCCACTGACTTCCCCGAAGCCAGGAGTGGAACAGGGATTGAACCCTCAGTCCAGAGCAAGAGCAACCGTGCAAAGGTTTCACATACTGCAGTGACACTTCAAGTTGCTGCAGTCGCATCTGAAAAATCCTAAATACCCACGTGCACACACGGCAAGTCAAAGGCATCAGTGGAAACCTGAATATTTAAAATCAACTGAGGTCAAGAAGGCAGAGCACACACAGAGGACCCTAGAAATACAGATCTTCCAGCCACCACTTCCATCTTCTACATTTCTCCTCATCCTTTTTTCAACTGTTAATTCTCTTCTGAAAATGTTAACGCTATTTTACCTAGTTACTAAAAATGTTATTCTCTTCCATAGTAGGAATCCTGTTCCTGATGCACTGATTTTGTATGAACATCATCATTCATCACTGCAAAAATAAGGTCATTTTAATACTCACTGTGTGTTTGTCCCATATCTTGTGAACTTTGTCACCAAAGCTGAATTTACTGGTGTATGATAAAGCTTTGCCATACATATATAGGCACTTGTGGTTAACGCTTGTCCTTCTTCCTGGTTGATCTTGGCAGGGGAAATGCATCAAGTCAAAACCATGTTGTTCTAATAAATGCCAGGGCCAAAGACACTGCACATTCACGTCATTGTCTCTGTGCCTATGCTCACAGACAGTGATGGAGGAGCAGGAACCAGAATAGCAGAAGAAAAAACGGAAAGGGCTTATTTTCTAGATATACTTCTACAAAACAGAACCAAACCAATCCCTATAACAAAAAGTGACGTTTTTATTTCCCACAAGTGGCAAAGAAAAATAGAAAAGTGCTTATACTTGCTCCGCAAATAGTCTCACTTCACTAACCAAAGATAATGGGAGCAGAAATGGCCCTCAGTGCCTGCATGGCGTTCGGAAGATGAACAGTGGCATGGAGCATACTTTGTGCTTCTGTAGTGGCAACCTGCAATGCCTGCAGAACTTCTCTTCCAGAAAAAAACGACAAAAAATTTCTAGTAAAAGCAGAGTAACAAAGCACTCTTTTTCATCCTTTTAAACACTGGAATAGTTTAGCTTTTCCTCTCAATTTTTGCCTGGTTTCAGTCTTCCGGTTTCTTTTCCCAGCATTGCTTCAGGTGTTTTTTCCTTCGCAGAGCTATCTCAAGTTTCCATCTTCCAAACTCCAATCCTAGGAGCAATCCACTTGTCCTTTCCATTCAGATGATCCTGCTCTGCTGCTTCCAGTTAGTCCGTAACTTGATCTGGCAAATTAACTTCAATACTTCCCTTATTTTTTCAACCTTTGCCTCTCCCTTGCTGGCACTGTTGGAGCACTGCTCTCCTCTCCATCAACAGCCCACATTTCTCTCCTTTTCTTCTTATACATCTACCTGTTTGCAAGCATCTATTGGTTTTATTTTCCCTTATAAGGAAAACCCTAATGTTTATTGCAAAGCTGATTTATTTATGTAAAGAAGATCTAGATGCTAAGGTGTTTTTAAGCTGAAAAAAATAATGAGTACGTTTTATTAAATGACCTATTTAACTAAAAGTTGTAACCATGGTCTTTGAAATTATCATAGTTTAAAAATCTAATCTGAAAGAATCCTCAGTGCCACAAATTCCAAGAAGCATCCTCCAAAATACAGCATAAGGCAGCAATCAGCTTGTTTAATTAAAAAAAAAAACAAAAAAAAACCATACTGCAAAGGAGGGAAAAATCTCTAAGTGTGCTTTAAACCAGGTGAAGAAGATGAGGATTTAGCAACCAAGTCAATTAAAAAAATGAATGAAAGATTTCTTTTGGCCGAGCTGTGGAGAAACTGCTCTGCGCTTCTTCAGGGAAACTGGAAAGCACCATAAACTGGTCTATAGCTGTACATGGTCTTCAAGATTTAGAGCCCAATGTATAGGCAACTGTTTGTGAAACTATTGTCAGGCATTTGCTGAAAAAGCATTAGGAAAGCTTGAAAGACAGGAACAAATTACCAAAAAAATCTGGACATTTGATTTTTTTCTGCTATTTCCATGAAACTGTATAGCAACTTAACGGCTTCTGACAAAAATCCCACTTCAAAGACATTAATTCATTTGGATTTGATGGGAATTTGATGTGAAAGAGCATGCAGATTAAAACCCAAACCACAGACATAAAAATAAATACAATCTGAAGTTTGACTGGAGCAGCAGAACTCCTCAAGGCTGGAGCCAAACCATGGGAGGATGGCAGTTGAACGAGAATGTAAAGCTCGTAGCCATGGTAAAAACTTTGTTTTGCTTTAAGAAATTATTAGACTTTATAAAACAGGCAGGTCATCATTACTGGACCAGCAATGTCATCCTTGGATTTTTCTTCTCCAACATTGTTTTTGCCAATTAATGCCATGAAAGCAGCACCGATTTAAGATGGAATTGTGCGAATGATTAATGCTAATATTGGTCTGAAAGAAGTGAATGGGAAGTAAGGACAGGCACTGGCCCTTGGGACAAACGATCCTGTCCGTGACTTGACACAGGCAAAACCAGCACTGACTTTCTCACCTTCAACATCAATGCTGACTATCAAAGCTAACCTGAAAAGCCAACCCATGGGATTTGTGCAGGGGTTTCCATTTATGCACTGGGGTAAAATGCTGTTGGTGTGCTGGTCCTGCATCATGAGCTGCTCTGTCCCCAGTATCGCCACTGCTTTCACACAGACCGAAAATCATCCTCACTAAGAAAGGCTAACATGGAGAGATGGGCTTGAAGGGCTGTTCCTCTCCTCTAGGAATGCCCAGGGCCAGTGTGGCATGCATATGTAAACACCCAAACATACGCAGTTTAGAAAACTTTAAATTTATCTCTGTCTCATGATGAAAATAAGGTTTACACTCCAATAGGCTAAAGATTAAACTGAAGGATTTATCCAAAGCCTACTGTACCAAAGCATCAGCAGCAAAAGCTGCTGGTGGTGCTATTTGAGCCCCATGTTGCTAGGAAATTCAATTTACACTTTGATTCCAGTTCCAAGGAAATTAAGGGTGTGCCAGAGAACATCTCATAGTGAGTAGAAGAAGAACATAGTCTGGAATATCTACACTGACAAAGCAAGTTCTCTTAAAAATTAAAGTATGCTACTTCCCAGAAAATAGGCTGCAACTTTTACTCAGTTGAAGTAGAACTGAAAATCGCTTCAGGAAACAGATATCAAATAAAAGAGAGAGGCTAAACCAAGATCAAAATTTTGTTAAGAAAACAAAGGTAAAGATCCAACCTTGATATACAAGAAACACCGAAACAATACAAGACTTCAGAAAAAGGATTCAACTGAAAAAAACGGAGAATTATTTTGGTAGGGCTAAAAGCTTGACCAGAAAAAGACACTGTCAATACTCACTTTACATCTCTGTAGCACAAGAAAAAATAATGGAGACAAGTAAGACCACTAAGATTCATAGTTTAAAAACAGCATGTGGAGAGTAAAGAAATATACAACTTAAATACTGAATAAAAACAGGCGAGAAAATTAATTTTTAAAATGCTCATAATTAAATATTACCTTTAACATCCAATGGCACAATGCCTCTGACACTAATTCTGTAGTATGGTCCAAAGTGCAATGTAATTTGCAGTGTGGCCTGGTGAATCTATCCTTACTCAAATATCCCAAAAACTGCCTCCAAAATGTGGTGATCTGGGCTGTGAAGAGAAATGGGATATTACACCATAAATATAAGAGAATAACACCGGGTGGTTTATTCTGACACCTTCAGTAAATTGGATAGAGCAAAGCCAAAAGGGAGGACAGCCCACAGAAGTGGGTTTTTTTGTTGTTTTTTTTTGGGGGGGGGGATTAGTTTGTTTAGTTGGGTTTCTTTTTAGCCTAGAAGTGTCAGCTCCTCTAGTGTCTAGACTTAGCTCTTGAGATTCTCCAATATTATGAAAGAAAATGGAGAACAGTTCCCACTATAATGTGATAGCATCTGAATATAAACAAACTTTATCTTAGTGCTCCAACCCAATGAACAGCTGAAAATAGGTAATCAGGAATGAAAAAGCAATTCAGGCCAAACAGCTAGGATGCTAAAACGGGCTTTAATTTGTATTTTGCCTCGTTTGAGGCACATCTCTGTCTCACTTTATGAAAGCAAGGATAAGGCAGGAAGCATTGAGTGCTGTCCCTCAGGCACTTTCCCCTTCTGCCCACTCTTACCCAACCTTAAGGAGCAATGGGCAGTCTGATCTCCCAGGGAGGATCCCAGCTTCTCCTGCTTTTGGGTGACTCCTCCCATAGGCAGACATTGCACACCTCTCCTCTTTGCCTGACCACCTGCAATCTCTCCGATGCACTGGTTTAGATTTGAGCAGCACTTAACTTTGTATGCGCTTTGCCATAATTCAACAAGTTTCTGAGTTACTCTGAGCTAATGGAACTCATTTTAAAGAAATGGGAACGATTGGTACAAAAATGCATGTGGTTCTAGGTTTAAAAGTTCATTTTCTTCTATAAAATACTCATTACAAGCATGGCATGATCAAGATTTTCTACAGAAGTTCTAGCATTAAATACTTTTAACATTAAGATAAATCAAATGATGGCCAAAGTGAAATAGTATAAACATCACTAAAAGTAAAACTTCATGACCAGAAGGTTTATATATGATGAGTAAATACTTTACAGAGAAGGGGTTACAAAGAAGTACATGTAAGTCAGCAAAGACAGAGCCACTGTTATTAAGAGCTGAACAATCAGCCTTGCAAGAACAAAGCCAAACAGCTCAAAGCCAAGCCTACCCACTAATTCAACTGCAAAAAAGGCAACGGCCCTATCCACTGATATGTATTTTAAGCATTTGGGCGTATTTCAGGACGTGTGGGCAACTGAGAAGCAGCGGGAAGAGCACTTCAGGTCAGGCGGCCAGGCAGGAGCGGGCAGGGGCGGGCCGGCAGCCCGGGGGCGGCTCTCCGGCAGCACCTAGCGGGGGCTCGGCCAGCCTGCCCCGCCGCCGCCTCTTTTCCCGAGATCCTCCGAAGGAAAGAACAAGAATTTTATTTTTTAAGTCACGCAGCCTGTTTTTGGCTTTTATTCTAAGCCACTGACGCGCTGACTAGTATAAAACTTAAGACAAGACATTATATTAGGATTAAAAACCTAAATAAAACAGTGCTGTGTAAAGGGCGAAATCTGCCTTTGCAGAGGACCAGTTTAAGGATTATCTAGCTTTAAATCCTACTTAAACCCTATTTCGAAGAATTACAGTAGAGACCAAGTAATGTGAAGGAGTAAACTTAACTTCGATGACAAATTATTCCCAGAAAGTGCCCAAGTTGTTTAGCAAAACATTATTAAAGCTCCTGTGTTAGAGGGAATAAAATCCTTTTGTTTAAGTTTTTCATCAAAGAAAATTCAATTTGATACATTACCTATCATCACCATAGAATAATGCTCTGGAAAAAAAATACACGTGAAGAAATGCATGGGATCTCATAAAGGGACCATTACATATGTAACAGAATCATTCGTTAACAAACAATTTTCATTACCAAAATTTCTGCAGTGCTAACTGATTATTTATATTTAAGTCGTAGACACCAGAATATCCCAGGTGAAGAACTAGGGGATACACTCCCCATGGGCTTCGAGTTGGATTTTTCTATCATATAAATTAGCTCAATAACATTCCCATGATTTAAATCATGTTGCACATATGCCAGATACCTTATTTTGGCATGTGTTCTGAAATGACTGGGTCACTGTATAGGTTTGTATTCTTCCTGTACCTGGAGCCTTGAAAGATGAACAGAAGTGTTGGTTTGGTTTTGTTATAGCACATGACTCCTTATCACTATTTAATGCTTTGCTTGTATTGTTCTGTGTCTCTCACTTGAATGCTGCAGTGGAACCAGAAGTTTATTTTTATTCATATTTTGAAGCAGTATAAATAAACATCACTGATCTGTGGGTGCCTTAGTTTCTTCTTAGTGTAGGATTGACTTCGGATCATCCTTTTGAAAAGCTCTTACAAGGCAATTGACCCAGCTGGCTTTGGCAGAGTCCTTATTACCGGGGTAACTGAGGAATCCCAGCCTTATTTTAAGTAGTTTGTATTCTGAGAAAAGAAGAGAAGCAAACTACTAAGAAATTATAATTTATCATCAAGTTAAATTAACAGATACTAAGCTGTCTTCAAAATTTGGGACGCAAGTGTACACCAGTCATTTTGGGCCTATGCTGTCTTATTTTTTCCTTTCTGCTAGTCTTTTATCCTTGGCTTTTTTCCTCACCGCAAAGTCATTCCTCGTAATTTCTGCCTGGCTTACAATGTAGAGCAGTTCAAGTTTTGTTCTGTAGCACAAAGCTAATGCAAAACTGGCTGCACCTGCAAAACAAACCCGAAAGCTGCAAATGCCAGAGTGCTATTGTTTGCCCAGAGAGCAGTCCTGCTTTAACAGGCAGCAGGGCTCTTGGGTTGTTACGGTTTCTCTCCCAGGCAGCAACCCTCGCCAAGCAGGGCTTAACCCAGAGCTTGCCTTCAGTGTTTGCAGATGGGCTGTATGCTGCAGAACAAAATCAAGACGAATAAATCCTTCAGAAGCCGTAGGCATTTCTCCATCTTGGGGTTTGACTTGTTTGGAGGCAGCCAACTCTCTTTTTGGAAATATTTTTATACCTTCTCTGTCATTAGATAGTGAGAGTGGTATATAAAAGCTGAAACAAATTCTTTAAGTTTTGAAATCACAACCAAAGCTAAAGGTCACCATTTCCACTGTGGAGGCCTGGTGCCCTCTGAAGAACTGACACACGCTGTCACCGGTACTCTCCAGGGGTCCAGGTAATTTTCAAAGATCTTTTTGTTGGAAGGGAACAAATGTACCAGCCACTGATTAATCACTACTTGGGACATATATATCCACTGGCCACCATAGCAAGGACAATCTAACAACATGGTATTAGTACCTAGCACACCACATAGGACACAGAAACCAGGACCAGGTGACAAATGTATTTGGCAAAGCTTAAGAGGCAAAAGACACAACTGTCACTTTTCATAAGTAACTGCAGTTCTTTATAATCTTGATCCTTTTTTTTTTTTACTTACCTAGCTGCATTCTGCTTCTCTGATTAGAATTACTCTTACTATTTCATTTGTATATGTCTTCACATTCATCTAAATCCATTGCTGTGCATAGTTAAAGTGCAGCGTGACCCACATCTAACACCAGCAGCAGCTCGGACATGGTATACACATTTAATACCATCACAAAACAGCAACACAAATATAGTTCCTTAAGATCTCCATATTTATCATGGAGATAACTATAAAAAAGCCCAGCTACTGCAAGCTTTCAGTAGGATTACAGTCAGTAGCCTGCCAAAAAAATAGCAAGTTTTAATGCAAATACCAGAGTGGGTATTTGCATCTCAAGCTGTCTGCTCATGTTGAGGTGCAGGCTCACTTGCGTACTCTGTGGAAGAAAGAGGAAAATAAAAATTTGTCCCAGATGAAATTTCAGAGGAAACTGCAAAAAATCTTATTTCATTTTCCACTGTACATTTTTTTTGCAGTTCTCAGAAACTCTTATCTTAAAATACCAGCCACAAAACCTACCACTTCTCAGCAATAAATTGAGGCTCTCTGGAGCCAAACTATTTGTTCCGTGTTTGTACACTGCAAAATACAATAGGATCCCGATTCAAACCCGGGACTTGTAGGCGCTGCTGCGATGCCAGTAATATAATAAATCACTACCTTTTGCTACCTGAAGTAGGTGAAAAGCCTGATGACTTATTTCTCCACTGTTAGCCACCCAGGCTCCACCACAGATTAGATTTTGTTCAGCCAATGCTGCTGCACTGCTTGGGCAGGGAAGCGGAGCTGCGATTAGATAAGAACCAGGTACAGGTGGCTTTACTTACCTTTGGAAGCACACAACTCAGCCTTGCACTGCTCAGGAAGATGACTTTTCGGCGGTAGCAGTGATGTATTTTGGATTTTTTCCCCCTACAGATCTATTTTCTAGATAGCCGTGGAGAAATAAGAAAGAAACATGGAAAAATGTCTGAGTGCCTAAAACAGATGGTATGATGGAAAACAAAAATCCAGTAACTTTATACAAAAACCTGGGCAACTCTTAGATAGCCATGTTTGCCTCCTGTGCCATCAAATCAGATTAACCAGAGAGGAAAATACACTATTTTTAAAAACCTGGTGAAAAGAGGAGAGGAAAATTTACTTTAGAGAGAGAAAATGGCTGTTTAAACATTACCATTTCTCAGCAGGACACGTGATTTCAGTGTAAGGTTTTATGAGACTGAACATGAACTCCCAGCAATATTGGAATATATCCATCTTCACTTCTCTAGTAACAGGAGCCTTTCTATAGAGGCAAGATTTATGAATACATAAAACTATATAATTAAACAGATCATATAGGCATCTGAAGAGTGTTCGGTTTAGAATCAATAGATACAGTTTCCAATTGTGTGGCAGGGGTACTTTATTTGTCTTTGAGGAGTAGGGAAGAAATTATTAACTCGTGTCTAAGCAGAAGACTTCTAAAAGACATTTTAAGCCTTTGCTACCAGTAAAATACCAAATTTACTTTAAAAAAAACAAACCACCAAACAAAAAACCAAACACAAACAACCCAAACAGAACCCAACAAGCAAAGATGAGCCATGCAAAGAGTCTGTTTTGCTTGTCATGATTTTGTCACCCTAGGCCTAAGATGGGTCTCCAGAACAAGAAACAGTAGCACATCAAAACTTGAAATTCAATGTTTACCTAGTTTTCAAAGACTTGCTTGGAAGTTTTCTTGCAGTTTTCTAGGGGCTTTTTTCATTTGTTTTGTTTTGACAATTTGAATTAGCTACCAATTTTATCCCGAGGCACACGTCTGAATTTCAGATGTCTCATGTGCTGTCTTAGCCTCAGACCCTCCAGGCAAAGGACAAGTTCCCTATGAGTGAGCACTGCAACCCAGGCTTTTCTTAAAAACCAGCTTCGAAACAGGATTTTACAAGACAAAGGATCACAGAAACCCAGGGTGCTCCCTATCTTGGGGTTCCCTGTAATTCCAGTCAGTTTGTGGACCTACCACGGTCTCACCCTTTCCTTGCACCAACGCAATCCCTTTGACCATGCATTTCGCTTTAGGTTCATTTAATGCAACGGAAATAGACTCAAACAACTTGCCATGTAATTCATTGGTTTCTGCTAGCTTACTGAACTGAAATGGCTCCGTACGTGGTCAAGAACCAGCAAATGCCAGCACAAGCAAGTACTTTTAACTGAGTACAGGAGGGTGACCGGATGGTCAAGTTACATCAGTTTATGCAAGATAGGCAGCCTCAGATATACAGCAGCTTTGCTTTTTCAAATTAGTATTTCTGGGTTTAAATTAAGATGAAAACACATTTTTGCATCCAGCATCAACCTCTGGAAATTATCAGAAAAGAAGTAATTTTGCAGTGAAACACTGAAGTTGCTTCTATTATTTAGTTTATGAGTAAGTCTGGTGCTGTCAGTCCATGCATGTTTGAGGGGGGATGCTAGCCTGGACAAAATACTTTTCCAGCTTGTTTGGATATTGACTGCGAGATCACAGTTGAAACCAGAAGTCAGAAATAAAGTGCATTCAACCAACTTTTTCAATTGTTTCAAAAATCGGTTAAGCCTGTAATTGTAATGAAAAACGTGAGTAGATAAACCACTAGTTTTTAAAGTTACGGAATTACATTAACTTTAGTCTTTGGTTCAGTGTAGTGTTATAAGCCTTGTGTTGAAATCCACAGTTTATCTCCAAGTCTGAACCGTATTTAGCACAACAGATAGCGACTGCATAAACCAGATCATGGAAACGACTGGACTGTAAAATAAAACTGAAAATGTGTTTCTATTTCCAGTTCATGTGTTATCATTCCTCCACATAAAATAACACTATTCATAAAAATATTTTTGCATATATTTAAGACTCACAGTACAGCCTATCCATATTATTAAAAGCCTTTTGCATTCAGAACTGAAGCATTTTCACCTACCTTTATCTCTGTTCGTAAGTCCAGACACATTTTTCCAAGGAGTTGACAAACTTACAGAGTCTTTAAACAAAGAATTACAGAAATTCAGCATCTCATTACTTGAGATACTTGCTTCAAACAATTAAACTGACTCTGAATAATATGCATCATGTAAGTTTATGCAGCTGAGACTAAGGAGGTCTCAAAAATGCAGGAGGTTCAATGTCCTATAGATACTTTATAGCATCCTAATTTTCTTCTAGAAATCACAGAACATTGGGCTGGAAAATGGAAGATCCATAAACAATCAGAACAAACTAGTAACAGATTTAAAAGTTTCTCTTCAGATGCCCACACACATGCAGGGTGTTTCTGTTATGCCCTAGCCATTGCAATGGCCCAATTACAGCAGTATGAAAACAGTATTCGGCATGGAAAGTCAGTAGAAAAATGCACAAACACAATGCATGTGAAATTTAAATTTTATTATTCTGTTGATAAAACTCAAAGATCCCTCACAGCAGCAATAGATGCAGAAGTTACCTGCAAAAATGGTATCTCTTCTTAATCTGTGCATACCCAAGTATGCCAAGTGTGTAAAGACTACATATGAACACAGTACAGGCACTGCTCAGTAGTAACAAGAGATCAAGTTTCTTAGCATATTTTAATCCACCCTTTCCTCAGTATTACAGGGTTTTCATATTATTAAAGATGACTGTTAATGAGCTGTTTGTTTACTGGATTTTTTTGTTGATGTTGCCATTTAAAAACTTTGTATTAAACTGTACACAGAATTTATATGCCCAGATACATCTCCCACCATTTTGTAGTAGTTGACAAACTGTACCCAAATGCTACAATTCAGAATGAATATGCTACTGCATTTAGCAGCTCTAGCTGCACTATAGAGTAAATATTTCCTTAGCGTAACGAAACGCACCTCTTTGTTCAGTAACACAAGGGATACAGGTTTTAAAACACATATTTCTATCTGGTATCCATACCTTTCTTTAATATATATATTTTTATATATAGCTCTAAACCAAATCTCTACTATCATACAATTAAATTAAAACACATCCACAATTGGTCTAACTAGTGATTTTGGTCTCAATACTTTAAACATTAATTGTTCCATAAAAATATACAATTCAACAACATGGTTGTATCGGTAACATGAGGCCTTTGGAAAGAGGCCTATGACAGATAATCAACCATGCAATTCAGTGCTCAATGTCATCTAACTGATGCAGTTATGCTGCATTTTCAAACTATCAGTATCTTTAAAATCCAAATTTCTCTTTGCAGGCTTACCATGCTCAGAAACATGCAGAAAGCAAGCACATTTCTCACTTGTCTGTAGCAACCATGTTTTTTCTCTTTCAGTGGATGAACTGACAAAGCACAAACTTCATGCTGTCATTTTTAGATCGTTAACTTTTTCCTTCCTTTCACATACTGAACTATTTCACAATGGATCATACTGCTCCATGTGAAAAGACCAGGGATTAGCCACATAGTAAGAACTGTACTTTTCAGTTTAAGCCTCTAAGAATCAAATTACTAACAGTCAATTAGGATGCACTTATAGCTGCCATACAAGTGAGCAGACACCCAGTAGACAATCAATTTAATTCTAGATATATAACAAAAGGTGAAGCTTAAAAAATCCCCAACCAACCAACCAAAAAAAAAAACCAAACCAAAACCACCCCCTAAACTACACAAGTACAGTCTCAAGCCTGGCAGATTCCAAGAAGTGGACCTCTGTCCAGAAACATTCTTCAGAACAGCACACAAAAACCGTGCCAGCCATGCTTGAGGTAAGACATTAATTGCTTATAGCTGGAGATTTCCTTATTACCACCAGAGCACCATTCCACATAAAGCTCTAAAGCAATAGCAATGGAGTACTTCTGGAGTACAAACAAGAACCCTCCAAGTCAGAAGCAGTCAGTAATAAGACCTCAGACAAGTTCACATGTAACAGTAACCTGGCATATAAGCCTCAGAACATGTTACTCTTATAAATGTAATAATCAATAATTTAGGTACTAACTAGTCCAAGACCAATACGGTCAGTCTGTAGATAAGACTACAACAGAACATACTAAAAACACAAGAGAGGTATGACAATTCAGATGAATATTTCTTTTAAACAGCAGAAAGTCAGGGAAACATCTGGAATTCTTTTGCACTGCATTAATATATCTTCTGTTTCTGAATATAAAAATACATCTAGAGAACCAATCCAGAACTGCATACACAATTAAATTTTTCCCCTTAGCTGCTCTAAAATTAGTACAAAATAATGTAAGTTACAGGAATGATTGTTGCAAATTTGTAAGTGTCAGCTATTACAAAATCATTTTATGAGAACTGTAAATTATTTACAGGTGAGAGGTAATACAACTTCCAGAGTAATGAATTACAATTTAGCAGAAGTGTAAAAATAATGTACTCAGCAAAACATTACAAAATCTGGTATCACTATCAGCTACACAGTAGATCATGACTAGGTTTTGTAGTTGATATACAACATATTCTTAAGAAAAGTGCCAAAATACTGCTAGATAAGAATCTTTTTTTCCAAAAATCATTCAGAAAAAACCCCCGCAGATTCTGTTAAGTAATGCCAAAAGAAAAGAGAAAAGAGAGGCCAACTGCACAAGTATGTCTTATTAAATTCCTTTGAAAAAATCTGTAAATTCACTTTCATGCTTCCTTAAGCTTCGTCTGACACGAAAGAGACTTATTAGAAAAAAATCAATAGAAATATCAACATATATGCTTTTTTCAGGGCAACTTAGGCCATTTAAAAAGTACACATTCCTCTTCAACTGTGAACATGGAGACTCTAAACATTCTAAAAATGGCTGAACTGCTGTGGGCTTCTGTGATCTTGCTGGATGTCAGTCACAACTGATGCGCCCCAGGGGTCTGCACTGGGGTCCATACCATTTAACACTTTCATTAATAACATGGGTGATGTGACTGAGCACACTCTCAGCAAGCCACTCAGAGGGACCTCGGCAGGCTGGAGAAACAGGCAAACAAGTTCAGCAAGGAAAGTGCAAAGTCCTACATCTGGGGAGGAAGAACCCCATGCACCAGTACAGACTGAGGGCCCACCAGCCTTGCAGAGAAGGATACTAAACTGACCTTCAGCCACCATATGCCTTTGTGGCAAAGCAGCCCAGCAGCCTCCTGGTCTGCATTTGGAAAAGCGTTGCCAGCAAATTGAAGGAGGCAATTCCCCTCTGCTCAGCCCTGGTGAGACAACTCAAGTGCTGGGTCCAGTTTTGGGCTCCCCAGTTCAGTACAGACATGGGCATAAAAAAGAAGTCCAGCGAAGGGCCACAAAGGTGATGAAGTGATTGGAGCATGCGACACACAAGAGAGGCTTAGAGAACTGGGATTGTCTATCCTGGAGAAGAGAAGGTCAGGGGTGATCTTACCAATGTGTGTAAATGCCTGACAGGGAGGAATGAAAAAAGAGCCAGACTCTTCTCAGTAGCATCCAGTGTCTGGACAAGAGACAATGGGCACAAATGGAAATACGGGAAGCTCCATTTAATGTAAGACCGGACCTTTGTAGTCTAAGGGAGATGAAATCACTAGAACAGGTTGCCCAGAGATCTTCTGGAGTCTCCATCCTCAGAGATGCTCAAAGATCCAGCTTGTCAGTCCTGAGCAACCTGCTCTAGCTAACCTTCCTCTGAGCAGGGGGGCTGGACTAGATGATCTTCAGGAGTCCCTCCAACCTTAGGCATTCTGTGATTCTATAAAAAGGACAGTGTCTTTTGTAGCCCAGGCATTGGATCAACTGAGTCACAAAGCAAACTATAAAATGTAAATGGAATATATTTTCTCCTTTAAGTTATTGTATACAATGTTAATTTTGCTGCCTGCGTTTTGCCGATCTCATTTTTTCAAATCTTGACTCCATTTCTTCCAGGACCTTCGGTGTGTATCGCACAACTAATTTAACCTTTCCTTGAGCTGCCTTCAGGAGTTCCACTGCTTTTTCATGGTGTTCACCTTCGACACTCTGCAAAGCATAAACCATTAAGTACATTATTAGTAAAGACACACATTGAAAATGGATTTTTTTTTTTCCTTTTTGTATAACTTCTATGTAATCAAATATTGAAGCATTCTAGTTTGAAGACTGCACAAGGACAATGTCACCCCAGTTCAGGATTTATTCTTCAACAAATCAATAAGAGGTGATGATAAATATACTAATTAGTATTAAGAAAAAAGAGTAATGCAAAACTTTTGGTTAGGTTTATGCTGAACAATTAACTTCTGTATTTACATACTTTAAGTGAAATAAGGATATTAGGCAATTATGAAATTACACTTAAAAATCAACAACTTTAAGAGAACATTTAAAATTCAAGATTGTTTCTCCTCTTTCAGCATGCATTTTAAATTCAGTAGTCATCCTCAATCAGCCTAATAACTTGCCGCAGACAACTGCGAGATAGCTGCCTTCTTCATGTTATCCCGTGTTACAAGAAGGCAAAACTGTGCATATGGGGCACCTGCAGTACAGCAGCTAACATGCAGAGCATTACTCATCTTAGTGCTCCACACATCTCTCAGTAAGTGCAAGGTATTCCAGTTAATTTCCTCTACATCTACTAAGAGGAGCCTAACCCAACTCAGTAAGAACAGAATAAAGGCACCTTACTAAAACAACCCTCGGAATTTATTAGGGTTATATTAGATTAATCTAATTACAAATTTTAAGCAACAATTCTCAACAACTACATCCAAATATACATTCCTGGACAGCATACTTTTTATCAGCAAAACTTATTTCTCCCAAACAGAACAACAGGACTACCCCAAGCCTACCTCCCACTGGTGCTACTAGAAGCTAGAAGGCAGGTGATGTACCTGTTGATTGGAGGGTTTCCCCGTTACTATAAAGTTACTTACAGAAAGAAAGACAACAGTTAAAAAACCCAAGTTATTTCTCTTCTATCAGACTTAGACAATGAATACATTTGAATGTTTACATTCTTATTATTCAAGTGGATGTGTATGCTGTTCTGTTTAAAACTGGTAATAAAAGGTCTGTAAAGTTCTGTGTTTAATTATATCAAAACACCTAAAATCCTGGAGTACACTAAACTTGTTTTAAGGCACATTCACCGCAGCCTCCACAGTAGATTTTTTTGTTTTTGAAGTATTAAATTAGGAATTACAGTTACAAGAAAATGACTGTCATATGTGTTAATATGCTACGATTCCATCTGTAAACATCAGAAGATCACAATTGTTCTGAGACCACATTAGCATTCTGAACTGTATTTTATGCACTCAGGGTATTCTTACAACGGCTCTGTATGTCTATACACGTGCAGGCACACACACAGAGTCACTGTTAGCTGTACCAACTATCTGATGATCAGGGTTCAGTTTGAGGTGGATAATATATAAATAATAAATATCCACAACAGCACTTTAGATATATACTCCTTCAAACACTCTAGAAAGTCTCCGTTTTTGAAGCCCAGTAGACTCAAGTGGAAGGAAAAAAAACACCACACAACTGAAGATAAAGGCCGCCTTGTAGTTCCATCTTATAACAGCTTTCATCATGCAGTAGCATTTTCACTGGGATAATGAGAATCTGGTCAGCCTAACGCAACATAGCATGATTTACTACTTACCTTAGAAGGTGCAGAAAACTCTGTTAAAATCTGCATCATGAAACTTGCATTAAAGAGAAAGCCATAATGGCAGTTTAATACTATTTCATAAAACAATACTGTGACTAGGTTTATACAACCCTTAAGAATCTAAAATACTGACATAAATAGTATTTAGTTGAGACAGATAACCAAAGCACAATCCTAGGACTCTCAATGCACACAACTTTATAGAAATCAAAGCAAGTTGTTCTAGCAAGGTTAAAAAGAAGCTATTTTGTCAAGATTAAAAGATGACCAAGCCTGTGCCATGCATATTCTCTGTATGCCCCCACGTGGAAACAAGTAGTTACTGCTACATAAAGTGAAAACTAATTCCTACCACTCCGTTTACAGAAAGTAGCTGGTCTCCACGTTTCAGGCCTCCATGTCGATCAGCTATACCACCAGGGATAATTCGAGAGATATAGATTGGAGAATTTTGTTCTTTGCCTCCCATGATGTTGAATCCAAGGCCTTCTTCGGTTTTGGGTAGTTCAACCACTCTGGGATGGGAATGACCTTCACTAGCAGCAAATGCAGCTACAGTCGCCTGTAAGAAACAAGATTTTCCTATTTCTAAGAAATTAAATATAGATGCCCTAGCTAGACAGAATGAGCAGCCTGAAAAAAAAAGTATTTTTATCTCAAAGTACTTAAATATTAAGACAAATGAGATTCATTCCTTACATATATGAAAAATTTAGAACTCCAAGAATAAAATTAAAACGGAAGAAACTTAAAAATAACAAGTCTTATGTTATACTTTTTAATAACCCATTAAGCTTAACCATTTTAACAGACATCAGATAATATCCTTGTGAATTTTAAATAATCTCCTGCTTCTAAAGTAACATACTACCGTATTTTACACAAGTTATAGTTTGGATTTTACCTTTGCTGTTGCATTAGCTCTAACTTCTGGGCTACTGCTGATATCCACAGTTTCATATACATGTTCATACACCTTTAGAGACAAAACAGTAGGAGCAAAGTATGAGTAAACCCAGCATCTTTATTCCTCAGTTAATATATGCACATCTAGGTCTCAGCCTAAATCTTCTCTCCTTCCACAGCATTCAAACCTTATCATTAATTTAGAAATACTTATGGCTAGTCTAACACACCTGACTGGAGATGTGGATGACTACTGTCTCTTGTTTCATCCATGCTGGAACTCTTCAATACGGATGCACACAAAATCACTTTCAGGACAGCTCTTCAAAGGTCTCCCAAAAACCCAGCTCTTCCCCCAGACCTCCATATTTTCCTTCAACTGATACAACTGACTAAATAGCTTAAGAAAAAAATGCTATCAAAAATACTGAGAGCTAACCCACATCCTCACATCCACCTGCCTTTCATTTGGCCTTCCTAAGCAATAAACATACTGTCCTTGATAGGATAAAAAACATTATGACATCTGTGTCTACTAACAGATCTTTTAAATAATTCCAGGTGCTATTGTTAGTGGTAGCACTAACAGCAACAACAGGGCATATTCAGTCACCTAAGAACATCTAACAGAGTATCTAGAATGAAAATGAGGTGGTATGGGGCTCCACTTCAAGGTAACGTGGATTTGGGTTAAAAGAAACAGAGGCAATTCGTACTTTGTCCATTCTTACATTCCAACAGGGTAACACCCTGCTAGCTCCCAGTAAGGACTCTCAAAATAACCTGTAAAAAGTTATTTGTTCTTGTGTCATTATTGAATACATCTATGCTACCCCATATTATTGTCTTCTGAACTTTTAAAAATGAGTCTTATTCTACTAAGCTTTTTAAGTCAAATTCAGCTTTTAGAAAGAACAAAATCAGATTATTGTACCAAACATAAAAAAAAAGGAAAAAGTACAACATACTGGTTTTTAACTCAAGGTGACTGCTTACGTCAAGTTAACTTACCTCCCTCACAGCATAACAGAATTCACTTTGAAGGACCCTTTGCAAAGCCTGTAGCTTTTGTGGTGGCACTTCTCCACTTCTCTGTAATTTTTCCAGCAACTCAATTGCTCTGCAGATATCTACAGGAAAACAAAGCACTAGTAATGAGGAATGCCTGGGGAAATTCAAGGGTATTTTTTGTTTGCTTTGATTTCTTTTGTTTTAAATTAAGTTAATGGAGCAGTCTGTGTGTGCACTTGTATATACCTTAAAACTACGTATTAGTTTCACTTCTCCCATAAAACTCAGAAAAACAACCAAACTCCTTTTGATATTCTCAGTTGAGAGAGAATATCACTGGAGTCTAGAATCCTCAACCCCAAACCTCTTTGTTCTAGTTCACAGGAACTTGTTTCTAAGACTTCACATTGTCCATATTCTCATAAATACAGACGCTTTTCTTTTGAAAGTGTACTCCCTGTGAAGGGTTTGATTCCAGACCAGTACGACTCAAGACAGGCATCAAATGTGGCATCAAACACTATGTGACATGCTCCTGGCAGCTCTACAGAAGTAGAATACATTAATATCCCTCACTTGCATTTCCAAAGTGTGACATCAGTGATGATTCTGAATCACAGAAGTCCTTGAACAGAAGTAGAACAGTCTCTCAGAAAAGCAGATAGAAAGGATTACCTTCATTTTCACAAAGGCAAAGCAGCAGTGATCAATCTATGATACAAATAAGGCACAGATTATTTTAGAAAAGGATGAAGTCTAGACACTGCTGTATCCCAAACGCATTGCTTCCTCTTCTCAGTAATTAACCTTTAGGCAACCATTTTTCATGTGAATGCACATCTACTCGATGGCATCACGTCAGCACAGAAGATGTGCAAGAGCCATGAACTTCTAACAGTCAAGTGTAAAAAGAGAGAATTTACGTAACATGACGAAAAAACAGTGGGGTGTATGTCCTGAAATCAAGGTGAACCGCACTGGCAAGAGACAACCCACGGTTATGTTCTGTCCACTTTCCAAAATTATCAGACATCTTCCTGACTGCTATGCTGAGATCAGGTGGTGCAGTTAAATCAACAATGCCCAACTTTACCTCACAGACTGGTCATCCACCAGCAAGTTAAAGCTGTGTCTGTACCATGGACTGGAAACAAACCCTTCATGGAAGAACATCCAAGTACTGTCACTACAGCCACAAGGCACAAATTATTTCAGACAAGAGTTAAAGTTTCTATGGGCCATGTGAACTTGGCATTCTTTGGCAAGTACTTCCAAGCTTTACAAGGATCAGGTATCCTAAAGCAAAGAAATATCAAAACCTAAACCTTAGCTATTACTAATCCCAAGTCTACAGAGAACTCATATCACACAGGCATGCATATTTGCTAGTTGTACAACAGTCACAAAATGAAAAAAAAATGCTTTTAATTTCTTAACACACATTTTGTATTTTATTTAACATACAAAATATTTTATGAAATTGCAGAATTATAGATGTGGTTGTTTATTAACATTTCAATCTTTTTATGATGCAAAATCATCAACATTTTTAGTAATCTTTGTGTTAAGCAACAGCAGTACAAATTCTTAATTTCATGAAGTCTCACACTGAACAGCTTGAAGTAGAACGAACAGCAAATGGCAACAGCAGCATTTCCAATCCTGCAACACTCCATATATTCATGGAAAAAGTCTACTAAATGTGTAAATTGCAATACAGCTATCATTTAAATATGTAAATTGCAATACAGCTATCATTTAAATATGTAAATTGCAATACAGCTATCATTTAAATAGTTGCAGATGTTTGCAGACAAATGACTGTTTCATGCACATGAAGAGCACAGTTCTAAGCAGCTGTTCTTGAGTCTGTGGACTATGAACCATGTTAAGGTGCAAGGTGCATGAAGTTGTTATCTAACAGTATGATTAGGATGCTGCAAGAAATGTTAAAGGGTGACAGCATCCCACTGATCCCAAGAGTAGCTGCAGAAATCAAGACTCCAGAACTCCATTCGCCAATTTCTCCTCTTTTTTGACCTCCATGTTCCATTCACAAATTATATATATTTTCTACTTGAATCTCCTAAGATCCAAAATCAACTACATGGCATTTTATACCCTAAGGTAAAATCGGCTAGTTTGGGAACCAGCTGTGTCTTTCATAAAGTGTGAACTAAAAGCTCAGAATCAGCTTGTCAAAAGTGACTGGGATACACTGAACAGGACTCCTTTTAGATTAAACTACAGCAGAGGATGCACTTTAATAAAAAAGGGCTTTCAGATCAAAGGAACAAGCTGCTGCTGTAAAGCGAAAACCCAAAGCAGACAAACAACATTAAAGTTGGGTCCTCAGCACTCTACAGATCTCCTTTTACCACACTGCACCCTTTTCTCAGGAAGATACAGGCAGTGGATCCCATTACCAGGACACTTCTCCCCAGCACTTGTTTTACCCTGTTGACAGGACCCCATTATACCAGTTAGAAAGTGAAAGCATAAATTTCTCTTGCTGAACTGCATCAGGCACTATTAGGCAAAAGCTGAAGATTCAGTCTCTCCCAGCATTACTGCTCAGAAAGGAACTAGTTTGGGGAACAGGTGGCAAAGCACACCTTCTTACAGCTGTGCTGGGAGAAGAAAAGGTTCGTGACTGCTCTGCTGATGTCATCTGCTTCCTCTTAAATTACTGCTTGGGGTATGATAAGCTGAAAGCTGTCTCCTCACAATATTAACACTATAGTTTAGCCAACTGTTCAGAACCAGAGACTGAAATAAACATTACAGAACTGTTTCCATTATGGATTTCAGCAAGGATCGATGTAAAAATAACACCAGAGTTAGATGGTTAAGAAAACATTGTAAAATGGAATCCAGACATAACTACAAAAAATAAAAATTTTCTGAACCTTTTTGTCCTTTTTCAATCAGTTGCCTGTTCTTCAGAAATCATTTTCTGTGATCACAGGATACTAGATTGCAGTTCTAAAAAACCCCATACATTTAAACTAAAATAATGTGAGGGGGAAAAAAAGCCAGCAAGATGCCACCACTCCAAGTATACGTGTGAACAAAACACAGAAAGAGAAAAAATGCAGTGTCCTCACAGATACTCCTGATCAACCACTCCCGCTGCTTATGTTCAAATAGTGTGGATTCCTAAGGTGTATGCAGAGTTATCACACATCACCACCGAAGCATAAGAATAACTTTGAGATGTTAAATGTCTTTTCATCCTTGCACTCCAGTGAATTTGGGTGGTGGTGGTTGCAAGACAGCTTAGAGTAGAGAACAGACGGGGAGAATTTTCAATTGCCCTGGTGGTAAGCACATGGGAACTATTTTAAATCAGTTTATTTTCTACACTATTCTCTCTTTTCTTATGCTATAAGCCAACATTAGTGATGTTCACTTTCAAGCTGATGATGATTCATCACCAGGTTATCTGCGGTCAACCCCATACAACTAACAGAGGTTATTTACTTCTGTAAATAAAGCTCTCACTTTTGTAGGTCCATTATACTGTGCTCCCTTTTTCTTCTTTTCTTGAAAAGACCAATATGCCAAAAGACTAAATAGCTCCTTTGTTCCACTGATCCCTAAGCAACCCTGCAGATTTGTTTGTTTTCATGGATAGAGTATAGCGGCAGGGTAATGAGGTGGAGAAGGATGCTGCCTGAGCTTTAACTCCGCAGACCTACCAAGAGCAACTAATCCACTGCCAAAGCAGCTGCCCTAATTAACAAGCTTTGGAGTGTGAAGCTAAGTTCTTACATAAGTCACTATTTACAGGCCTTCTCTCACACATTACAAGTGGTTCATGTGTGGAATGGGAAGGAGGGTTAGGCAAACAGAAAAACTGAATTCTGTGGTAGGCAGCATGCAACAGTACCAAACACAATAAAAAGGGTATCTACAGTGTGTTATACATATCTGAAAAAAGTCTACTACTGCGAGCAAAGGTGGTGGTCCCAATGGGAATATCAGAGGGAAGACAGTTAATTCATCCAATCGCCTACACTCCACTTCATTGCTTCCCTTCTCAAAAACAAGATTTCTCATTCTCAGTATTCTTTTCCCATTTAAATTCCATATGCCCATCTCTATTTTCCTAAATACACACCAATAAACCAATCATATCTATTGTTATACAAGCCTGCATGCACTAAGCTACTGTGGACCTTGCACAGTTCTAAAGAACCACCCTGAAGAAAGCGTAGCATTGTTTCTTAAAAGCCCTGGATTAAAGATACAAAGATACTACAGAAAAAAGACACACCTAGGTTTTGTACTTTATCCCTACTAATTCTAGCTACACCCTGCACAGTATTAACAATACAAATTAGGACTATAAACTGGAAAATTGGGGTGAAAACATAAATGGAAGCAGGTAATAGAGCTTAGCAGAACCATGAACAAGTGTAAAGAGATCCCTGCATGTGCCAGTTGTCTTCTATAAAAACAAGTAAATTATTACTTCTAAGACACCACCTAACAGTTTGAACTTAAAAGCTAAGAATTTAGCTTTGTTCCAGAGTAAGTTTCCCCAGGAGAGAAACAGAAACAAGGAGTTCGCAGGTTAAGAGCTGTCAGAAGCGCCGACACTGGCGACGGCAGAGCAGACACAGCTACAGAAGGTCCAGGGCGAGGGCATCCACGGAAACCCAGCCACAAACTGAAACCCGAGAAAAATCCTCGGGGACTGCATAAAAAAACGCCGAAGGAGCAAGTGCCGCCGACACACTTGAAAGCGCCAGGAGCAACGAGAGCATTTTCAAAGAGCAGCTCCCGCACGGCTGCTCTTCGGCTGTCCCCGGGGAAGAG
>NW_010161037.1:0-7172 GCF_000695765.1 Mesitornis unicolor | reverse complement strand
AGCACCCCCAGTTGTGTTGTGAGGCCCTAGAGGCACCCCCAGTTGTGTTTTGAGGCCCTACAACTGTGCCCCGTTGTGTGGTGAAGCCGCAGGTCATTTTTCTGGGTAAGGACGCACCCGAAAGCATTCAGAAAGCTGTGGCCGAATGGCACCGTCTTGTCCCATCAGTGCAATCTGCTGGAGACAAGGGGTGGAACATTTGGGGAGCGTCTCCTCTTCTGTGCTAGAGCGTTGTATCTCAGCTCCTCACTGGCATTTCTGTCGGACAGGAACCGCCTGTTGTGCGGAGTTGATAGGTGACAACACAGTGCCGCTGTCAACACAACGCAGCCCTCGAGATGGAGGCGCTGATTACATGAAAAATGCTTTTACCGCTCCCCAGAGCCTATTTGTAACCCAAAGTGTCCCAGACCTGCCAACAGTATTTTAATTACCGGAGGTATTCTGGTGTGTTCAAACAGTACATAATGCTAATGGTGATGATCCCACATTTGCATGATGTCTAACAGCCCTGCGCATCCCAAAGCCCACGTTCCAGGTGCCACATGCGGTGCAGGGGGTCCTTCACCTGCGCAGGGGGTGCACCGCTCGTCCCGGTCCGTCCCAATCTCGGGAGCGCGGTGATGAGGGCAGAGAAGCTGCCCCTTCATTTTGGGGAGAGAGGTGATGGGGGTGGAGGAGCTGCCTCTTAGTTTGGGGGAGAGCAGTGACGAGCGGCGTAGGGAAGTGGTTCCACGGTCTCATCTCACACCCGATCTGTGGGTCCATGAGCAACACTCCGACACTCAGACTGTGCGCACACGGCCAGGAATGTTTTCGGGGTCATGCCACGTCCTGGGTCGTTTTGCTCCCTTTCCTCACCCCTTTCAGGCCAAAACTGCACAAAGCTGTGGTGCCAAATTACCAATAACATTAGTTTAACCTGAGATTTAAAGCCAGCGTTGCTGCGCTCCAGAGACAGGGTCTCCCCAGCCTTTTGCTGCCATGCAGCTAGCAACCAGAATTTTAATTTTATAAGCCATGGTTGACTAAACCCAGCACTAGGTCTATTAGATATTATTTGATTTAGAATAGTTAAAAAAAAAAAAAAGATTTAAAGATACACCGCTCTCTCGTAGCTGTGTTTTCCTCACAGCTCCGTACTCATGCTCGCACTTTCTGTTCAGAGGACGGGCTCAGGGATTTTCCTTTCCGGTGTCTAATGAACTGATCGTTGCGCTTTACGAAGCTGAAGTTGTCTGCTCTTGATGTAGTGCATGACTTTGTCTGGGAAGGTCTAAATACAAGGCTGTTGTTGTCTGAATTGCTGGACTGCAGTTCAGAAGGAGGTTTCCGTCACTAATTGCTAACACCAATCGCCTGCTCAGCCTCGGGGTTTTGTTACAGTGGCCGGGGCTGTTTCCACGTCTCCATTCCTGGGGCTGAGGGATCTGAAGAGCCTGGAGCTCTGGACACACAGTGTTTACTGCAGCACCTGGCTGTGCTGAACACCGATCCCAAACCACGGGTCCTGCATGGGGAACCTTGTCCAAGGCCGTCACCCACGCTGGTGGTGACCAGCGCCTGTCTGGGGACAGAGCCGATGTCCATGGACGAAACTGGTGTCTGTGAACAGAACCGGTGTCCATGGACAGAACCGATGTCTGCAGGAGCAGTGTCCTTGCACAGTCCACTCTTGCTTGCTGTCCAAACCCCGACGCAGCACCCATGGGAAGGGGTGGGTGTTGTTACTCCTCTGCAGACTGCTGGGACGCTGCAGTGCTGATGAAAACCCTGCTGTTAAAGGGTGCATTTGAATTCTGCTCCTCTAACCCGTCCTGGCAGCAAGATCTGTTTTTGAGACATTTCCTCCGTCTGCCTGGCGCAGCATTGCCGTCTGGAGAGGAAACCTGAATTTTACTGTTGTTTTGGAGTTCCACCTCCTGGAGTCCGGGGAATACTGCAGAGCTCAGCTTTCCTGTGCAAAGATTCATTTCTAGCACTGACAGCTGAAGGGAAAGTGGGAAACCACCACGACTCTGCAGAAATACAAATTGGAGCAAGCGCCTATTGTGGCGGGGTCTGTCCCAGCTGCCAACCTGAATGTGTCTGAGTTGTCCTGCGGCTGCAGCCGTGGGCAAACGCTGACGACAAACGTCTCTGCCCAAGGGAGGAGGAACATGTCCCTTGGAGCCTGGCTTTGGCCGTATGGGTGAGATGAGGAGATAAAGCAAAGTGGCGGTGGTCCTGTCACGGTGCGGCGCTGGTGATGCCTGGGTTTGGGGTGGGGGAGTGGGTGGCGCACAGGCAGCGACTGGGAGGGGGTGATGTGCACGGGTGGTGACTGGAAAGGGGTGATATGTACAGGTGGTGACTGCGAGGGGTTGACGTGCACAGGCGGTGATGGGGCAGCACGAGTCGGCTGGGAATGACCCCGGTTGTCTGCGACTGTGCCATTGGTGGGGACTTGTCCTCCTGTCTCCTCCTGCATCCGGACCTGACAGGTTCTCAGGTGGGGCTGTACCCGTGGTGCGAGCAGCGGTGCGACCGCTGTCCCTGTCCGGCCCTTGAGGGATGTTTGAAGTCACTGGTGGTACATAGGCTTGGAGGTTATTGGTGATGGAGCCTGGTCACACCATCTCCAGCTGACGCGTGTCGCGCTTGTAACCCCCTCTCAGGTCCTCGTGGTGCCCCAGGCCCTCGAAATGGGCACCCCTCTGTGAGTCTGGTTGCTCACCTCTGTCCCCTCTCTCCTCCAGGCATCCAGGAGTCCCCGGTGCCCAACGGCCACTCGCTCCCAGGCAGGGATTTCCTGCGGAAGCAGATGCGAGGTGACCTCTTCACCCAGCAGCAGCTGGAGGTACTGGACCGGGTCTTCGAGCGGCAGCACTACTCCGACATCTTCAGCACCGCCGAGCCCATCAAGCCGGAGCAGGTACGGTTGTGGACGGGGGTGATCATTTCCGGGTGTGTGCTCTGCTGACGGCGGTTGGGTTGGTGGACGTCGCCAACCGCTGCTCAGAGCCGCAGCAGAAAGACGTGGAGAAAAGGTGTTGTGTCAGCCCTTCAGCCGTAAAATAGCGTGAAAAATGAAGAAAAGTGCTTGTTGTGTAAACACTGGGAAGTGCTTGGGTATGAAATTACACCTGGTCTGGGCCAGTCACATCAAATGAGTCCTTAAAGAACGCCACAGCTCCCTGTGCTTCTGTCAGAGCCAAGCCAGGCTGTGCAGGGAGCGAGGAGGAGACTTGCAAACCTCAGTGCCTAATTTTGGATCGTGGTTAGCGTGATTGTGTGCACAAATTAGATTTTTTTTTGTCCAGAAATGGCTTATTGGGCGTGTAATCGGCCATTTGCTGAGAGAAGCACCCAGTTAGCATGTGAAGGTAAATTAGTTGCACCTAGAGATTAGCCGCGTGTTTGAGAAAGGCTCGGCACTGATTTTTTTTGGGAAAGCTCCATTTTTTGGGGGGCGCAGGAGTACAGGTGAGAACGGATGTGCTCTTTGTCCTGGGCAGCAGCCTGTGATTTCACTGCGGAGAGGGAGGTGGAACGCGGGTGTTGCTGTCAGCACCGATACCGGTCCTTAATGATGTGTCTGGCCATCAGTCTTCAGCACCCTCGATACTGGAGCGACTTCCTAGCGCGGTGGTGGACTCTCAAACTGCAGACACCGAATTCCCATGGAGGAATCCGTATACTCGGGGTTGTCTCATGGCCGCCTATTGCCGTCATGGCTGCAGTTAAGGAAAATGTATGTTTTTTTAAAAAAAATTAACTATTACGCTGAAATTTGTAGGGCAGAGTGGAAATCCCGCCCCCAACTCCACGTCTGTCGTTAGTGACTCTGTTTCTCTTGCTCGTCACCGGCCCCTGTGGTTTTGTGCTTTCCCTGCGTTGTCTTTGCTGGGAAATTGCGCAGAGCTGAACTAAACCTGGATAAGAGACGGGGGACGCTGGGGTCGGGGTGGTTTTGTGGACGTGGTCGGGTGGTGTTTCCACCTCCGCCAGCACTGTGCGGTGTCCCCAGGCAGCTCAGTGTCCTGCAGGGAGCACCTGGGGGTGGCTGCCCCACCTCGATGCTGCCGTTCTGGGGCTGGTCACCTGGTGGTGTCGGATCTGTCCCCACGAAGGGTTCATACACCCAAAAGTGTCCCAAATCACAGAATCACAGAATCCCAGACCGTTAAGGATTGGAAGGGACCTCCAAAGCTCATCCAGCCCAATCCCCCTGCCGGAGCAGGAACACCCAGATGAGGTTACACAGGAAGGCGTCCAGGCGGGTTTTGAATGTCTGCAGAGAAGGAGACTCCACAACCTCTCTGGGCAGCCTGGGCCAGGGCTCTGTCACCCTCACTGAGAAGAAGTTTCTTCTCCAATTTCAGTGGAACCTCCTGTGTTCCAGTTTGTGTCCGTTACCCCTTGTCCTATCATTGTTTGTCACCGAGAAGAGCCTGGCTCCATCCTCGTGACACTCACCCTTTAAATATTTCTAACCATGAATGAGGTCTCCCCTCAGTCTCCTCTTCTGCAAACTAAAGAGCCCCAGCTCCCTCAGCCGCTCCTCATAAGGGAGATGCTCCACTCCCTCCATCATCTTTGTAGCCCTACGCTGGACTCTCTCCAGCAGTTCCTGTCCTTCTTGAACTGAGGGGCCCAGAACTGGACGCAATATTCCAGATGCGGTCTCAGCAGGGCAGAGTAGAGGGGCAGGAGAACCTCTCTCGACCTACTAACCAAATGGAGCAGGGGTTGAACAGGATGGTTTATTCATCCTCATGTCCTGGTCTCTGGGCGGTGGAGGTGGCCCAGCAGCAAACGCTAACCCAGCAATCACTGGTTTGATGGGAGAAGTGGGGAGCTGGATGAGGGTGCTGCTGCGGTGTTGTCCCAGTTGTCAAATATGGGATATTCGGCTGTTGGTCAAGCAGGGAACTCCCTGGGTCCACAAAAGCAGCGGTGACCAGAATGGCTGTGCCATCAGAGTTGGGGTTGGAGATGTGCCCCCGTTAGTTTGGGTAGTGGGGTGCTCTCTGTGCGCTGTGGGAAGTCAAAGAGATGCTGAGAAATGCGGTGTTACCATGGACAAGAGGTGCTTAGCAGAACCACCCTGCTGGGGCATTTTTAATCATAAATGGAGTTTGTGCTCGTTTGCTTTCGCATTCTTGTTGGATTTTGGGAGGCTGGGCTGTGGTTACGGGCTCGTGGCCATTTGGGGTTGGCCTCTGCTCTTTGATGTGTGTGAAGTGTAACTTTGGACACGAGTGTGATCTGTGATGGACACGGACGCACCAGGAGCTCCAGCGCTGCCCAGAGCCGTGTTTTACCTCTGTGGTGGCTGGAGTGGAGCTGTCGTGGTACTTAACGAAGTGAGAAGCTGTCTGGATCAATTAGCAAGGCCGAAGAAATCGTTGAGGAGGCAGACACAGAGGATGTTAATGAGTGCCTGGAGCATCGGCATTGTCCTGCAGGTGCTGCTTGTGGGGAACCAGGTCCTGCGGGGTCTTGTGTTCACAGAATCCCAGAATCAATGTCAGGAGCTGGAAGGGACCTCTAAAGCTCCCCCAGTGCAACCCCTGCCAGAGCAGGATCACCAGAGCAGTCACACAGAGGCAGGAATCAGTCACAGGAGAGGCAGGGATCCACCGCGTGTTGTTGGAATTGGGGTTGGCGTGTGTTGTTGGACAGGTGCTGGTGTCTCCTGTTACATCCGTGTGTTCTGCCAGGTTGTGCGTGGTTTGGCAGTGCGTGCACATGCGTGTTCTGCGGCACGGACACGCGTGGAGTGTGAGATGTGTGGTGGTTGGGGACGCCTGGCAGCGCTGGAGCCCGAGGCCGAGCATTGGCCGTGCAGGGTCAGGTCCTCGCGTGTCAGGTCCCAAGGCAGAAAACTCTGGCCTCGGCAGGACCCTGCCCTGCCTCCCCACCAGCACCCTGCTGTAGCAGGGGTTCATCATGAAACCCACACTTTTCCCTCACATTTGTGCCCTTTTGCGCTCATTTTTCGCGCTCAGCCCGTGATCGATGTGTGCTGGCTGCAGATGTTCATGGAGAACTGATTTCGCATGATTCTGGGCAAGATTTGGCAGTGCACGGAGCGGCGTGTCTGCAGCTCCACTGCCGGCAAGGAAAGCCTTGGTCCGGGGCAGGGCCCCATCCGTCGCGGCTGGGGCAGCTGCTCCATCACCCAATGCCTCGTCCTTACCCAGGAGGGGAAAGGAGATCTGTGGGTTGAAATGGTAACAGATTTAATAAAATAGTAATACCAAAAAGTACTATTAATAACAGTATTAATATAAAACACAGAGTCAATGCCGTGGGGGAGCAGGCCTTAGGGGTGGGATGCTGGACAGGTTCCTCTGGAGGTGTTGGATGTGGAGGTAGAGGGAAGAAGAGGCTGTCCCCATTAAACTGCCCAATTTACGGTGAAGGTGATGTTGATGGTGTGAATGGTATTAATTGCTCAGTCTGGGGTCACCTTGGGGTGACTCTCATGGGTCTCTGCTCCCCCAGCTGCTTCCCCTGGTTGTCTCTGGGCCGCTGAAGGTCATGTCACCACACACCAGCATTAACTAAACCCTACAACAGCGTCACGCCACTGTGTTCCATGAAATGCTGCAGTCCTTGCAGAATTGCAGTTTTCCCCAACAGAAAACTGTCTCTAAATCCCATCCCAATGCACCAGGACACCACACCGTGCCCTCCCGATGTGCAGAGGGGCTGCCCGGCGTGGGACAGCCCTTGGTGTCCAGGTGGCCCTTGGGAGCGTCCATGGGAGGAGCTGGTGGTGCTGGCGCTGCTCAGCCCCCACATGGCCGTGAGCTGATGGGCCCCCTTGGTGCCCCACAGTTCAGGAGGATGAGGAGCTCCCCCAGCCCTCAGTGGTGACTGTGTGGAGTGTTGACTCCAGCGCGTTCAGAAAGCAAAGCATGGACAGGATCCTGGTCAGTTTGATAGGTGCTGACTCATCTCATTTAAACTGTACTTTTACCTTAAGAGGCTGGACTGGGTGATCCTTGTGCTCCCTTCCAACCTGGGATTCTGTGATTCTCTTGATTCTATGATCCTGGAGATCCAGACCTGGGAACAGCCGTGAGCTTTGGGCACAGTGGGGAGGATGGGTGCAGGGTGAGCCTGGGGCTCATAGACGACAGATTTTGGTGTTGTCGTGGTTTAGGGCTGGGCTGGGCACT
>NW_010161036.1:0-7572 GCF_000695765.1 Mesitornis unicolor | reverse complement strand
AGGCGGGTGAGGGGCCGCACTGGTCAGGGCTGGTACCAGAGAGAGAGAGAGGCATGCCCTGCACCACCCTTAAATACGTGAATTCACAGGGGCGCTGACTGGCTTGGCCCTGGTCAGAGGGGGGTCAGACAGAGGCAAAGGGGGAGCTTTTCAGGTAGCTTCTTAAAGGGCCATCTCCATAGCCCTTCCCCCGTTACCAAAGACACAACCAAAAACCCCTCACAGAAAAGCCAATACAGCAAGCACTGTTCAGCAACTGCTAGAACACTGGGCTGTTACCAGCACTGCTCTGGTCACCAGTCTAAAACTCAGTATCTTATGCGCAGCTATGAAGAAAATTAACTTAATCCCAGCAAGCAGCAGTACGATCATATAAAATATTAAAATACAAGATGAGTTATTCAAAGACTATTAAATATCAAACATAAGTCTATTGCATAGTCTTAATACTTTCTTTTACATTTATACTGGTAATATGTGATATATATAAACCATTGAATTTATTATTATATGTATAGAGAATACAGATACAGTCACGTACATTTTTATTCCATAGAAGTCTTACTACTTCAGTGCCATTGGATCTCTAAGACTGATAGGATATGAGTATTTGGCCCTATTTTTCTGTTATGACGTAGTTTACCGTGCTTCCTGTCTCAGAATGATTTTCATATTGTGCATCTTCAGCAGATTTCTATGGCAGTTTATTAAATATAGACATTAACTTCAATCTCAGATCATACTGGGTATATTGTCCAGGAAGACTGCAAAGTAAACTGCTGCTTAGCTTGGTATTTGTGGGCTAATGCCTATAAAAAGTTGCACTTCCTTTCTGATTTTAACAGCTGCCTTCTGTGTTCCCATTTGCTTCAAGTTGTGCAGGTAATAGAGCCTCTCTTTTTCTGAATATTTCCATCTTAATTTTAAATGGGATTAATGCAGTGGAAATTTATTTTTAAATGATTAGGTTAATAATCTGGAAATCATGGCCTCCCAAATAAAGCACTATAGCTAGCACCAGTCTTAGTATTTATTGCATTTCAATGGAAAAGTGTGTGTGTACGCACATGTGGTTACCACTTTCCCAGGTCACAGTCCTAAGACACCCTGACTGTAGCCATAACTATGATTTATCTCTTTTTATATCTTTCTATTTTACCAATGGAGATTTAGCAAACAGTGAACATGTTATTGATTGCAGCAAGAACTGTAGATATTCTCAGGGGTCATAGCACAAGCTAGTGCCTGGCATAAATCTTGGATTAATTAAAATTTGGGTTGTAGCTGAGTGGATGTCTCCCATTATTGTTATTTTCCCATTCAACTGAGCTTCTGGATTCCATATTCCATATAATCTTTTATATTTTATCTTTATATTAGGTTGTATTGCAGTCAGTTTTCTCATGAGAAACCTTGCTTTGTTAAAAAGATAGTGAGTCATTACAAGTGACATGGCTTTTTATACTGATTACACCTAAAATTAACCACATGCTTACATGTAAAACTATGCCATTATCTCTCATTTTGAACTCTCCTATTAATTGCAAATCATGCTAAAAGTACAGCCACCTTTCCTAGACAAGTAGGAAACCAAACTTTTTGTTCCAAAAGTAGTATTTACAGGTAAGAATGAATTATGACATCAGTATGTCTCTTTCCTTCCATTCCAGTTCTCTGTATAGATACATAATCCATCACTATGATTACAGTTACATATTGAACTTTTTTACAAACCTGCCATTCAGTAAATATAAAAATACCTTCTCCCACATTAAACTCCCTTCAACTGTGAGAATAAAAAAATCAAGTGGTCTAAGAAATACCATGAGTTTAAAGGTATCCAAGATCCCATAGCTTTGTAAAGATTTATAGTTCCTCTTAAACTATTCAGCCTCATGAAGCCCTTGGTGTGGTTTGAAAAGTATCTCGCCTTAATAAGATGGAAGATTTTGTCTTGATTCCACTGACTCCACCAGTGTTACGTCAATGACAAATTTGGCTCAGTGTCACTGTAATAACTGTGGCCTAATGTGCTTGTTATTTTAATTTTCACATTGGAATTTCTGAAAATATTTCTTTAAGAAGTCACATTTTCAGGACTGATAATAGCTGATCTGATGACACGTTAAATTTTGGAAGGGGCAGATAGAGCAGCTGCACTCAGATTAAACTTCATCTCATACTGAGGGGATTTACTTTTACACATAAACCTCCCCAAATCACTCCCTTATCTATATTACCACGAGAAATTGATCACCAATTCAGCTATATTTATCCTAGTGAAAAAGTAGAAGAAAAAAAGAAAAAAAAGAGTGATTGTGACATTTCTCCCTTGTATTAAATTATCACGTGTGTTTCTCTCCCCATTTTTCACCTTTGTCTCTATGATCAAACCTCATGGCTGAAGTATTGTAAATGTAACTAGTGTTCAGGCTTGATACATGAAATAGGTTTAACCTGATGCAATAAATGCATTCTTAATTAAACTAAAAAAAGATGCTTTCTTACTCAAACCAAGTGACAGAACATGTTTTATGAATGTGGAACAGTGACACAGTATGCAGAGGTGGTGACACAGTATGCAGATGTGGAACTGTAGACAGACTGAACTAGTGTGAATGAAAATGTAGTAATTCCATTCTTCCTTGCCAGCTGAATATATTATTATAGCAGGAAGTTGTAGTACTTACTATAGCTATTAAGTTAGAGGCTCATTAATTTGGCTCATCAACACAAATAGCTTTATGACTCCTTACTGTCTAAATAAGTATAGAACACCTTCTGTAGTGAAGATGCCTATATCACTTTTATTGTAAATTTATTGTAATAAATTCAAGGCCAAGTGAAGCCTCTGTTAACATTCACTGGATTAACTTTGTTTAAAAATTAGTTTAAAATCCTATGAAAATAAATCTCCACTTCCTTCATATACAAAAAACCATATAGCCATGTCAGCTCAGTTCTCCACCCTGGTTAAAAAGCCCTACTACAGTCTTTCAGGTTGTGTGGTCTGGGCTGAGAATGTCACAGGTATGGATGCACATTGCACCCTGTAGGTGTATTCCAGATGTTTCTGATAACTAAGCAGCTGTTTCTCTGTTGTGACAGTCTCTGAAGACAGGTAAGGAGTGGGTTATTCCTGCACCTTTAGAAATGTGGGTAGTCCAGAGTCCTGATATGTTGATGGAAAGGCTGCCCCACCTTATCATTTTTGGTTCCTGTCTCCAAAAATAGTGGTATCACACTGTGTGTGGAAATACAGTTTTTTCATGTCTCCTTACTGGGAAGCTGTCTCCTCAATGGTTTGACCTCTTGTATCAGTTTAGAAGCATGAAATGTAAACCATTGGTAGTCTTTACTAACCTTTACTGGGGCAACACTATGCAGTATTGCCAGAAAATAGAAAATGTGTGAGAAGTTAAGAGAGCAAAAATAGAGGAGCCTACTGGCTTCTTTCTGCCAAAGAAAACTAAATCTTATGCTTGGCAAGCAATGAAAGAGTAAGTTACTTTCAGACATTTTGTTTTAAAATGTAAATTTAATTACAATTTTAAAGTATTACACATATGGAATCATAAAAGTTGTTCTAACAAAAGCTTTGAAATTAACTTTAATTTTATGTTAACTTTGCCAGTTATTTAGATCTGCATTTTCCACACATATCTTTCACTAACTTTGTTAAAGAGGAACAAAAAAAAAAGAATACATGGAAATTTTAATAGTACACAAATGAGGAAGAAAATCCAAATAACTCTTTTTAATGCATTATTATTACTCAGACACGTTCAATTTTAATTTTCAGGTTATTTTTGGGTTTTTTTGTGGGTTTGTTTTTATTATAGTCCTTCTTAGCATGTGTATAGTAGGGTAAAGCTTTAATACTGTTCATGTACAGTATTTTTCATTGGGTGGGTAAGGGAGAGAATGGAAAGAAGAAATGTAAAAAGGCAGAAAGAGCAATTGTGTGACTGTAATGTAAATCTTCACTTTGGCTGCAGATCTGGACCTGATAACTTCTCTGAACATAGGTAAAAACCCCAAGCTATTAATGTTTCACTATTTCAAAAGTTGAACAGATATACAACAAAACTGAGCTTTTGAAATTGAAAGACTTGCCTGGTTTTGATCTGTTATTCTCATATAAATGCAGAATTTAAACTACTCCCACTGGTACCATTTTTACCACAAGGCATGAACTGTATAATTTGGGTGCATGAAATGTGAAACAGACTATTTTTATAAAAGAAACAATGAGCTAAAACCATAATTACTGCAGAATAATAGGTACTTTTTCCTGTTCTAGAGTCATTTGCTCAAAATGAGCATTTTTATTTCTATATTTTTAAGCAGGATTTATCTCCAACTGTTTTGGACAGGTTAGACTTTTGTTTGAAGGAACAAAGTTAAAATTCAATGTGATATGTCATGATTTATTTACACATCTTAACTTCATCCTGTTTTGTACTATTTCTCAGAGGCCATATTTTGCCATTAGGAAGCAGAGGAGAGAGACAGGGATGCATTGTTGCAGCCTTGGATCTGGCAAGTGAAGGGAAGAGACTGGGGATGCTGACATTTCTGCCTGGACCAGACACTTGATTCAAAACTATAAAACTTGACTGCTTTGTCAATACTTTCGTGTATTTGCAGAAAGGGAGGCAGATGATAGGGAAGAGTGTAGTGTCATCAAGTTTTCTGAGGACAGAAAATTAAGAGGAGCAGCTGATACACCACAGGATCATGTTGCCATCCAGCACACTTCAACAGGTTGAAGAAATTAGCTGACAGGAACCCCAGGCAGTTCAACACTGGAAAGTGCAAAGTCCTGGGAAGGAAAAACCTCATACGCCAGTACGTGCTAGAGGCCACCCGGCTGGAAAGCAGTTTGGCAGAAAAGGGCCTAGGAGTCATCCCAGCGGACACCAAGTTGATAGTGAGCCAGCAAAGCCATTTTCATTATCCCATCATAGTTATTTTTGGTTGCACAAATAAATATCCATTAAGTTAAGGAGAGATAGAGAAAAGGAGAATGATTGATTGCATACTCTTATTATTAGTGAGTTCACCTGACAGATGGGAGCTGTCAGTTTAACTAGCTGCTCCAATAAATATTGTGTAAAACAGAAGTGCTTCAACAGGAAAGATTAAGAAAGATTCAGTCTGTTGTTCATACCACTCGTCTGAGAGCGGAGTTTCATTAGTATATACATAGCTGATTTTTCTACAGGTTGTGTTAGCTTTAGGCTTCTTAGGTGATCACGCCTGAATGTTTGGTCTTTCTGGAGAGGTATAATCTTAGGCAAAAGAATGTCTAACCAGCCAATCTGGACAGAATTTTCAGAAATATTGCCTGGGCAGTGTATTAGAGACACTGCAATTCTAGCATGCTAAACGTGAATGTGGTTTCATATTTACACAGTGGAAATGTAAGTCTTCCTAAGAATTCTGAGCAGCCAGTAAGACTTAAATGGTGAACTTGCATATTAAAAGATTTAAGTATCTAAATGCTCATATATGATACGGTTCAGTCCTTTCTCCAGGAAACATTCTGAGGTTGTCTTAGGAGCCAAAGTCTACAGAATATTCTTAAGAGCAATGTACAGCTAAGCAGTGCTGAAGAAGCTGGCCTCAAGTGATGTGATGATGTGCATAGTGTTTTCATACTCATTATTTTTCCTCTTTGTGTTATTAAGTCCAGTTACAAGGATTACTGGATTACCTGCAATTAAGTGTGACTTTAGCTGATCCTTTGACCTGTCTGCTTCACAATGTTTTTATGTAAATTATATGTGCAATCTCAAGAGATTTTTCTCAGTAAACTGATTTTTAGTTAAACAAACCATCAAAAACCCCAAACAAACTGAACATTGAAACTCAACAAATCCCAGGTGTGGGATAACTCCAGAATGCCCCTGCTAACTGTACAGAAGTGATCCACTGTGGTGCTGGACTAAGATTTTTAGAAGAAGCCATAAAAGCAGTTGAAAGTTAGGTCTATAATCAGATGTCATACACAGGTGTTCCAGATATAAAGAAGTAAAGATGACCTCAATCATCAGGGAATGTAGTCTTATGTGTTTCTTCAGATGATGGCTTCCTCTTTTATTCTACAACATGATTCCATGGAATAATTATTATAATATTGATTCTGGGTTGAAATTTCAGCTCCAGTTCTTGTCCATCTATGATTTTTCCTCATATAACAGCCAGAAAGTAGCCAGAAATAAATCTTTAAATAAAGATTGAAGATGCTCCCACTCTGAGTTCCCATCTTGCTGCAGAGCCAGAGAAGCATGCATGGAAAGGGTCGATTAAGGATGGATTTAAGATGTTCTACCTGATTGCTGCAGTCACTGTAATTTAGATCAGCTATAATGGCCTTTTCAGTGAAACTAAAAAAAAAACAACCTTGAAGTCACTTTCCTTTCATGGTTGCCTTCTCATCTACGCTCAGTATGACTTCAGCATAAACTAAGACTTTGCATATGATTACTCTACATTGTTTCAGGTTTTCTACAGAGACTCTGAATGTCTTATAGCAATAAACTCTTCGAAACAGGAACAAACAAATGAGTTAACTGCTGGAATAATTGAATCAGTCATCATCATTAAACTATTACAAAAGTTTTGTCTTTCAAAAAAAAATTCTTTTCAAAGAAATGTCTTATTGTCCAGCTTGTTTCTGTTTTACTATGGTAAACAAAAAACCTCCACCCAACTGCTGCCTGTACTTTGCCCAGTTGTCCTTACAGAGAGATGCCAAAAATAATTCTGAGTCTGATTGTTTCCCCTTAAAGAAAAATACGGTAGTGGTACATTTGCAGACATGTCATCATTTTTTTATTTTTTTGAACAGCCCTTCTGGACATGTGTTCCTGCTTTCAAAGCAGCATTGTGCTTAAACTTTAAGTGATATTTCAAGTGCACACTTCCAAGGCATTTAGGATTTCTCCGCCTATAAAAAGAGAGACAGAAGAAAGGTAGTGTGCAAAAGAGAGAGGCATGGGGAGAAACAACCTGTAATCAATTCCATTCCTGCATAGCTGAAAGGTTTTTTATATATTAGAGGTCTCCGGAGTTTTTCAGGTCTGGAGATTATATGTAGCAATTAAAGCAGGCATTATAGTAGCACTCCTTATCTTAGTGATCTCTATCATCTGTAATTGACAAAGAATATTTAATTTGTGATATTTAGTAAAATAATGTCTGGAACAGTTCCATTAAGTTGAGGGGAAAGAAACCATGGTTGGGTCATATTACATTCTGAAAGATGAAATAAGCAGTAGTTCTGTGGAATCTGCCATTTCCAAGGGAAAATAACAACGTAGGTGTTCTTGCAGTAAGAATTAATTTGTTAGTCTGATGCATTAATTAAAGGATTAATTGTCAAGTTTCTCGGTTTGGCTTCTAATAAGAAATCTGTGATTTTACTGCCTTCACTAACCACAGCAGCTTTCACTTAATTTTTGAGTAAACCCTTTATAAAAAGAAAAGCAGTTCTGGAAACATTTAAGGAAGAAGGTAAGGAGAAAGATTTCCTGAAGGGAATAATCCACTTAGTACTGATTTTAT
>NW_010161035.1:3770-4195 GCF_000695765.1 Mesitornis unicolor | reverse complement strand
ACAGAAAACTTAAAACTAAAAGGATTTATTTATACCATTTCTATATTTAGGGAGCACAAGGAGCAGACACACACACAAAGTCTGGTGTATCTGTGATGCTGCATTAAAGGTGAGCGGAGAATTACAAAACGTTTTGTTATTATAAATGCTCTGGCTTAAAGACTATGCTTCAGCAAGAGAAACAAGTCTGTGCTTAAACCTTATGGCAAATTAGGACCTGAGCATTGCCCTAAAGAAGGATGCACGCACTGCCCAGAGGTCTGGAATACGCTGATTAAAAAGAAACTCAAAGCAGTATAACAAGCAAACCAGCGCATTACACAAGAGTAACTGGTTCCCTATCACCTAAAAGGGAACAACTCCCGCATCAACTCGTTCACACTGAATTGAAACTTCTAACTGAAATTGCATATTGCAACCAGAGC
>NW_010161035.1:0-3569 GCF_000695765.1 Mesitornis unicolor | reverse complement strand
TGCCTGCGCTGCCAGTTGTTCTTTGGTTGGAACACTGTTTGGTTTACACTCTGTTTTCAGAGCACAGCAAGAGAGCCACAGCTCCTATGATTACCTCTGGAAACTGAGATCTAAGCAAACTCTGCTTTTCAGTGCGCAGCCTCCCTCCCAACGAGCAGCCTCGTGTTTCTAGTACTCATTTTAGTTTCCACACGTGACTTCTAGTATGTTCATGGTCAGAAAAGCCTGCCCCTATGAAGGCTGCGTACTCTTTCCACACAGTGGCTTGCTCCACTGCCAAAGCCAAGCTCTCTCCACCAGCATGGCAGGGGTGTCCTGCTGCAGGCATCCGTCACCAAATCGTGACTGCAGAGACCTCATCATCACCTGTGCCTGCATTAGCCACAAAGAAAACCCTCCTTTGCTTCAGGCTCCTGACTAAGCTGCAGGCACTGGTGACTAGGCAGGCCATGGTTTGACTTGTGCATGAAGACAGACATTTGCGAGACACTAGCAACGCAGTTTTACCATCAGTTCAACTGGGCATAAGCCAGTGCTGTTAACAAAAGCAGCAGCCCGGCCTCACCCTGTCCTGCCTGTGCACTCCAGGTCCTCGCACCAACACAACTGTTTCCGTGGCCATATGGAGAAGGGAACCGAGGAAGCAGTGATGGCTAAAATGAGCGTCACTTGCTTTCCTGCTATTCTGCAAGGTTATTCTTAATCCATAAGGATGGCAAAGAGACTGGAGAAAAGGACCAGAAGCAGGACCACTTTTTCCACCACAGCATCAGCTTCAAAACCGATTTGCAAGCTACACTGCAAAAGGTAAGAAAGCCAACCTCCTGTCCTTTGTAGTCACAAGTTTTTAAGTCCCACTTTGAGATTCCCTTAAACACACAGATCAGCCTCTCAAAACTTCACTTCTAGCGACAGCACAAGCACAAAACTCTAAGGTCCACGTATTCATCTTGCTAAGATGGGGCAAGCCCAGGAGAAAACTTCTAGGTCTGTAAAAATCTAAGAATAACATTTAAGCCTCATGTCAGCTGTTCCCCAACAGAGAAGGAGGAGGCAGAGGAGACCACTGCTCGTGAACTGGGCATGAACAGCATCCAAAAATCCTCTACGTGGATGCAACACCCCAGCTAGACAACTGCCCAGCATCCCTGCTCATCAGCAACCTTTCTGTGGCATGTGGACCGGCACCAGGAGGGAGGAATGGCAGCCCAGATTCACTCATTCTCCAGGGGATCCCTCACTCCTCCACGGCAGTTGGCAGGATGCGGCATCCTAACTTCTCCTGACCTGGTCAGATGCTGCAGGGGGCTGAGCAGCACAGAGGTTACAGCACCAAGGGGCTAATTTCCTTGCTGACCACCAGGTCTGCTTGGGACCCCTGCCAGTATAACCCAAGCTGCCTGGAAGATAACACCAGACCCACTACACACATAAAGCTTTATACAGGCTAAACCAGGTGCATACGTAAAATTCAGCCACTTCTGGGAAGTCTGATTGCACCTTCTCCTGCTGTAAGCACATCACATAATACCTAGAAGCTTCTGCACAGCCCATTGTCTTTCAAAAAGAAACACTCAAACGCTGAAATAGCTCTCAAACTTTTCTGGGCCATCACTACTTTAAAATGACTTCATTTAAATATGTACATGTCTATATATATACACACACACGCACACGCCAAGGGAAATCAGCATCCGCGCGAGGGGCTGGTGCCCACGCGTCCAAATTGCACGGCCTCCCAGGTCTGCCCGCGCACAACTGCACCGCCCCAGCTCCCCAGTACACCCCGACAGCAAACCAGAGCAGCTCCAGAGCTGCGCCAGGACCCTGCCCCACCGGCAGGAGCGCTGGAAAGACCACAGCCCGCAGGCTTGCCAGCAGACCACTTGCTAACGCACACCTTTTTTGGGGTATAGAAAGCGGAGGCAGGGAAGTTTTAAGACTAAATTACAGAGTTCTTGAAATCCTTCAGTTCTGCACAAAGCTGAACTTCTGAGTCCTTCCTTCAGGAGTTGTCCCCTTCTTTCCCCAAGGCTGAGATGCATAATTTGGGACTTTCATTCGCAAATAACGCTCCGAGGAGCAGGACTGTGCCACGTAAGGCATTTCCTCAACCTGCAGAGCACCACCATTGCAGCCTCCACCTTAAAAGCAAAATACCCACAAGGAGGACCCATAGGGGGAAATCATCTCTGCAAGCCCATGGAAGGCGGTGTACAGAAACTTTAACTGCATTACTTCTGCTTCTGCATAATCCCAGAAGAAGCAGCTTAATTCAGACTGCTCCAACTCAGACACTCGATCGTTTCAACGTGGTACAGACGATTACCTCTCTCTAATTACAGGATGACATTACATGTCCAACAACTGCTGCAATTTAGTCTTGTCTGATACACCCCAGCACAAAATTGCTCATCCCACCTCTCTCTCACTCCTATACTTTCTGGCATCCTTTGAATAAAGGCACAGATACCTAGCAACACTTCAGTATCTGACACACGCACCCCCCAAGCCCCTCTAAGGTAAAATCATTATTTCCTCGGCGTAACAAAGGCAACAACTCACCAGCGCAGAACAAACTAGTTTTAGGCAAACAGCACGGACACAACACTACTGCTCACGCACTTGTCTGTGCAAACGCATTACAGGATTACTGCTAATAACCACCGCTGCACAGGACCGCGAATTTGCACGTTGATCTCGCACTGAGCCTACCCGGGCAAGGAGGGAGTTTTCAGAGAAGCAAAAGCTGCAGGATCAGGCCCTCGGAGTTTCACTACCTCAAAGGCAGGGGATGTTCCTTACAGCAGCGCATGTCTTGCCTTTGAGCTCAAAACCGCATCCGCAGCTCTCGCTGCCATGAAAGGGAAAGGTTTTCTGCCTGCAACCGTTCGCCCGCACCTGAGCCAAATGCTAACAGGTCTCGTAGTTGCGCCTCGCTCTGCCACCACCTCATGCTCTACAGGGGAATATTTTGTTCCCCAAGCGGACGAGCTGTCCGGCCATCGCTCCACGATGATTCAGCAAGGGGGTGGCTCCCCGTCGGAAGGCACACCTACCGCAAACTGTCATACCACGGGGCTGGGTGGAAATGGGAGAAGTTGCTCTATCTATCATGGCTGCACTTTCCGAAATGCGTAGACCTGGCCTGGAAGGGTCGAGAGGGGTGAGGGTGGAAGGGGAGGGGGAGTGTCCATCAACAGGCACATGGAAATAATTCAAGGAAATATCTTGAGGCTTTTAATAGTGGCCCAAGTAAATGAGGTTAAAAGGGAAAAAAAACAAAAAAGCCAGACACTTTTGGAGCCTGCATCAACTTCGTCAGGCTGTGCTCTTTGTTTCTAGGCAGACTCCAGTGCGGTGGCGAGAATGAACAAATGCGCATGTCTTCATAAGAGTAAAAAAAAAAAAAAAAAGGGGAAAAAATATCCCCCTCCCCTCAGGCCCCCCTCTCATCGCCGTGGCGGCAGGGGAGTCCTCCAGTAGTTTGTGCTGCCTTTTCTGAAGTAAAAGTCTGCTTCCACTCTGCTCAGAGCAGGCGGTTCTCTACGCTGCCAGGCGTTCATGGG
>NW_010161034.1:1432-1694 GCF_000695765.1 Mesitornis unicolor | reverse complement strand
CCCCCAAAATTATCATTAAGCCCCATTTCTGGCCCCATGGGGACCCCCCCAGCCCCACAAGAGCCCTCCAGCCCCATAGATTCCCCCCCCACCAAATAAAAAGGCCACACCTGAGCAGAAAACTGGATTTTAATCCACTCGTGGATGGGAAATTTGGGGAGGGGTGGGCTCCCAATTTTGGGGGGTCCCCCAATTTTGGGGGTCCCCCCCTTAATCCTTGGGGTAGACGTGGCAGACGTGGACCCTCTGGCCGTCGAACTGG
>NW_010161034.1:1115-1397 GCF_000695765.1 Mesitornis unicolor | reverse complement strand
AGTGGCCCAGGTCGTGGGTGGAGATGACGCGGGACCCCCCCGTGCCCCCCACCGTCACCTCGTAGGACCCCGTCAGCGGTTGGTCGGCTGTGGGAGAGGGCACTGGGAGGACTGGGAGAACTGGGAGGGACTGGGGGGGCTGGAATAATGAGGAGACTGGGGTAATGGGGAGACTGGGAGATACTGGGATAACTGGGAGATTGGGGTAATGGGGAGACTGGGAGAGACTGGGGCATACTGGGATAACTGGGAGACTGGGGGTTCTTGGGAGAGACTGGGAGG
>NW_010161034.1:0-908 GCF_000695765.1 Mesitornis unicolor | reverse complement strand
GGGGGCGTGGGGTGTGGGGGAGAGTGGGAGAGACTGGGGCATACGGGGATAACTGGGAGACTGGGGGGGCTGGGATAATGGGGGACAATGGAGGAGAATGGGGAGGCTGGGGTAATGGGGAGACTGGGCCATACTGGGATAACTGGGAGACTGGGGTAATGGGGATACTGGGAGAGACTGGGGCATACGGGGATAACTGGGAGACTGGGGGGGCTGGGATAATGGGGGACAATGGAGGAGAATGGGGAGGCTGGGGTAATGGGGAGACTGGGCCATACTGGGATAACTGGGAGACTGGGGTAATGGGGATACTGGGAGAGACTGGGGCATACGGGGATAACTGGGAGACTGGGGGGGCTGGGATAATGGGGGACAATGGAGGAGAATGGGGAGGCTGGGGTAATGGGGAGACTGGGCCATACTGGGATAACTGGGAGACTGGGGTAATGGGGATACTGGGAGAGACTGGGGCATACGGGGATAACTGGGAGACTGGGGGGGCTGGGATAATGGGGGACAATGGAGGAGAATGGGGAGGCTGGGGTAATGGGGAGACTGGGCCATACTGGGATAACTGGGAGACTGGGGTAATGGGGATACTGGGAGAGACTGGGGCATACGGGGATAACTGGGAGACTGGGGGGGCTGGGATAATGGGGGACAATGGAGGAGAATGGGGAGGCTGGGGTAATGGGGAGACTGGGCCATACTGGGATAACTGGGAGACTGGGGTAATGGGGATACTGGGAGAGACTGGGGCATACTGGGAGAGACTGGGAGGCTGGGGAAATGGGGATACTGGGAGAGACTGGGGGGACTGGGAGGGACTGGGATAATGGAGGAGAATGGGGTAATGGGATAACGGGGAGACTGGGAGGGACTGGGGGATACTGGGATAACGGAAATTG
>NW_010161033.1:0-635 GCF_000695765.1 Mesitornis unicolor | reverse complement strand
TTCCAGGTCCCTTTCAACTCCTCACATCCTGGGATTCTGTGATAAAGACCATGGAGAACCTGGGGGCTACACAGGTGAGCATCAGTCATGGTTGAACTTGAAGATGCAACCATTGTGCTGCAAGTTCATCTCCTTGCATGCAGGTTTATTCTGATGGGGTTTTGTTACCTGGATTGCTGGGGAAGAGTTTCCACTTGTGCTTTATTTTTCTTTCAGTGCAGGCCAACTTCTTGTCCCTTCTTGTCCCTGTGCTCCCTATGGCTTTACTGCCCGGCGCGGCAAAACAGGTCAGCACCTCGGCAAGCAGAACGAGTTGAACTCCCACTGAAATGGTGTTTCAGCCAGAAAGAGCAAAGGGCGACGGGAAAAATACCCGGCCCATGAGTGTGCGAGCGGCCACCTTGTCGTGCAGTCACAATATCGTTTTTCTGTTTTATTTCTTTTTATGGTTGGCTTAACAATTAAAAGGCTACGCTGCGCTTTGGTTTTTCCAGTCTGCTGCGTCGTGTGACCCCGGTGACTCCAGAGCTAAGCCTCATTATATAATGGCGGGGTGTTTTTTTGGAAAACCTCCATTTAATCCTTTCGGAGCAGAATTTGCTGTTTTTGTTTTCTTTCATATCGTCGTCTCGCTT
>NW_010161032.1:8312-9589 GCF_000695765.1 Mesitornis unicolor | reverse complement strand
CCCCCCCCCACGCGTGTCCCCGCGGAGCGCGGCGTGGATGTTGCAGTGCTCGGCCCGCGTCTGTGGTCAAAGGGGGAACGGAAACCCCGAGTGTGTGGGTGGCAGGGAGGGGGTACGGGTCCTGTCTTTCCTGGGTGACCAGAGCATGGTGTGGAGGGGGAGGAACCGGTATTTTGTCTTTTTTTTGGTTTTCTTATTTTTCATTCAGAGTTGAAACTTTGTCATAGCGAGAAGCTTGAAAACGCTCACCCCTATGATCATAGCAAAGTATAGCCAGCCTGCCCTTGTGGTTTCTGAATTTTGGAGTTTTGGGTGTTTTGTTTTTTTTTTTCTGGAGGAAAAGGCGGCTGTCACTCCAAACGCTGTTCTCCGGTGTGTGCTTGAGGTTGAGAGAGAGGTGAGAAGTGTTTCCTCAACTCAATGTGCGTGTCGCTTGTAAGTTGAGGGGAAAGTACCTGCAGTGTTTGAAGTCTTTTCTTTCAGAATGGTGGCCATAAATGTGGCCTGCTTGCCACAGAGAAGCTCTGGGTTAGGTGTGTCCCATGTATATCTGTCGTTTTACAGCATGGCAATCTGAGGGGTATCTTTTTTTCATTCTACTTTTAATATTGTCAGTATTTGTCCATAGAAAGATGGAAGATTTGTGTAAAGAAAAGAAGTATAACTAAATCTCATAGAAAATAAACAAAATATGGAAGTTTTTGACCAGTAAATCCTGGTCAAATGCTACCGAGTGCATGCTCTTCCTCTAAAGCTATGGGGAACAGCCCTTTCACAGAGCGTTAAAAGGTCGCGATAACACTGCTGCATCACCAATGTGGTTAAATTCATGGCTGCTGCTGCACCTGTGTGCATACATACATAATATAGCACAGACGAATGCTGCTGTGCTGGTCTCCTTGGGTTGGAAACTTTTGGCTTCAAGGTGAGGATGAGACCTGCATGGCAATAAGGGGAGAAGGGAGCCTGAGATCTCTGTATTACAGTGAGAGCCCCTGGAAGTTTCTTCCTTACGGCACTGCTTGAGCAGGGAGGCTCCTTGAGCCATTGGCATGCTGCAGCGGAGGATGCAAAACGCATTGGGAAGCATGAAAAATACATTGGTTTTATTTAATCAGGCTCTGGTACCGCCCAGGGCCTCTCCCCAAACTTGTCGCATCCCTCTGTTAAGGATGCAGCTACTGGCCTTTCCTCCCTGTGTGAGGAGATGGTCCGACACACGTCAGGAGCTCATCCGATGGGAGCCTGCTCCTGCGGTGGGCAGGTTTAGCCTTGAG
>NW_010161032.1:7178-8300 GCF_000695765.1 Mesitornis unicolor | reverse complement strand
GGGGGGTCGACACAGTAGGGTGTGGCACTGTCCCCAGCCCCCCCCACCCCTGCGCCTCCGCCTTGGTGGCTCCTGGCAGAGCAGGGCTGTGTCTGTCTGCTGGGGAACTGCAGCAAACCTGAAGAGGTCTAATTTTGGTTGAGATTTTATTCTCACTTCTGAGAAGGAGCAAGTGAAGGTGAAGCTACAATTTACGTAATTTTTTGATTGAAACAGGGTGAGATTTTTTTTTCAGTCGGGGGTGAAAACCTGCTGAATATTTTGATGAAAAACAATTACTGTTCACAGGTTTTTCTTTGAAGGCTGAGGAGTTTTTATCGATAATATGGTCACTGGTGGTAGGTTTGACCCATAGGAGCATGCTCACACCTGTATTTGTTAGATTTGTTGTTTGGTGCAATGGTTGTGAATTCCTTGGGGGCTATGTGTGATTTTCTTAGATATATAAAATGTCGCTTCTTTGTATTTCAGGCTGAACTTGAGTTAGCAGAAACTTCTTGAAATGTGTTGAATGTGTTATTCATGGTGGGTGACATTCAAACTTGTTTCATGGAAATCTCATATACCAGTAAATGACTGCTTGTTGTCTCGGAGAAAACATCAAACCGTTTAGAAGCATTTATAAAAGAATACTTGTTTCTCATGAGATGAACCATTGGTTTTATCTCTTGAGCTAGAGCGTTTTCAACATGAAAGTATTAATAACTGTGGGACTTCATCACATCGAAATACATCCTAGAGTGAGAATATGTGTACATTCAGTGTGCATTCAGTGTATGTTGGGCTTTGAAAACAAAGGGTTGGTCCATGCAGGGAGGGCTGTTGTGAGTCTGCAGGATTGTGCTTTTTTGAAACGTACAGCATGGCACTGGGATATTGTGTTTTAGCATCTTATTTATCACATTTTCAACTGGAAATATATTAAGCCTGCAGAGTTTGATTTTTTTGAAGTGTTTTGTTCAGAAGTAATTTCTCTCTAATCGAGTTAAAATAGATGCATCCATGTAAGTGAAAAATATGATTACTGTCAACTAAGCTGAAAATGAAGCTGAAAACGTGTTTATTCCAAAGGATCATGATGGATTGTTTTTATTTGGTACAGAAGTTAAAGTATGTGAAAGA
>NW_010161032.1:841-7147 GCF_000695765.1 Mesitornis unicolor | reverse complement strand
AGTGTTATCCAGAACTAGACTTAATTAAGTATCGCTAAGTAGTTTGAACCAGTACCGTAAAGGAAGTCTTTAAAAGAGATGAACTGCTGAAAAAATGATGGATTAGCCAGGTTTTATCACATGTTTATGTTAATTTTTAATCTCCAGTATTAGCCATTTCTTATGGTTGGGGAATGGTCCAAATCTAAATGGGGACATGGACACTTAGGACTTCCTCTTGAGTTAGCTGGCTAGAAACACCCAAAGAGAAATGCTTGTTTTCTTTGGAAAGATCTCCGTTTCTTACAATGCACAGCACAGGTAGTGGAGAAAAGATGTGTAAGCTCTTATCTTGGCTTCGGTAGAAGAAGTCCTACGGGGCCCTCTGTGCCTGCCCCTGCCAGTCTCAATCCTTGTCACTATAAGCATCGGTGCGGAGGAAACTCGGGAGGATTGCTGAGGACTAAGTATCTGTGGAAATGCAGAAATGGGTCAGTATTTGGGACAACTGAGTTAATCTGAGACAATGTGCTGTACGGACAGCAAACTCCGTATCTCCTGCACCCTTCCAGAGTAATTGGTATAATGCAATTTGAGTAATTGTCAGCTTTTTGTCTCTGGAGGAAAATGAAATCTTTACTTTTTACTTGGTCTTTGTCTGTATCAGCAGAGCTGGTTGCTCTTGAGTAAAACAGATAAAAGGAAATTAAAATAACCTTCCAAATCACTAATCTATTTGCATCCTGTGGGACGCAGCATATGAAAAGATAATACATAAATAAAAGTTTTTAAATAAAAGTACACAGAAGTAAAAAAAGGGGAAAACCCCCCACCTTTTTACATAGAGCTCTTCAATTTTTAACCTTTCCCTTATAGATCGTGAAAATATTTTGTGTGCTACAGACAGAGAATCCCTTTTAGTGGCTCCACTGCCTATCCAAACTGATCTGTTGGCAAGCCGAGAAACAAAAGAAGTACTGAAATCCAGATGAGGATCACCCACCAGATGTTTGATCTTACTGAGAAAAGCCTTTATAGTTTAGAGGGTTAGAGAAGAATGTGGAAACTAGGGACTCAAAGCGCATGTGGAGGGTAAAGGGCTAGAGTAAATGGGAAGCATATGTGAATACAAAGAAAAAATTCGGGAAGGAGGGGAAGTGTAAAGAGAAAAAAGTGGGATACAATTTTGGATACATGCTCCATGTGCATGTATTTATATGAAATGTGTGTTTACTGATAAATGCAACTGAAGGGATAAGTCATAACACTGCTTTCATGGGTTAGCAGTGGGAGAAGAAAGCTCCCATGTGGAATGGAGAGTGTTATTGTTCCTATGTTAAAATCTGAGCTACCAAGTTATGGCGTGCATCTATGGCCTGGCTTTTATTGCAGCTTTTTTCCTAAAACAGGGACTGAGTTGTGATCCCAGATGGAGTGCAGTAGCAAAGGAGGAGTGTATTTGAGGTGGGGACAGCTGTCCCTAGCAGGCTTTTGGTTGGAGCCCTGTTGATGGAAGATGAGCTGGTTCATGGGAGAGAGGAAGGGCAAATACCCATCTCCTGGCCTCTGTCAGACCAGAGCAAGCCACACATTTACGCCTGTAGTTTTGGTGTTCTCTTTAGCTATGTCCTACTCCCCCAGCCAGGCCCTTGCCTCTCCCTCCCACTGCATGCCCCCTTCCCCAACTGCGGGCACTGGCTGGGTGTCCTTTCCTTTGGGCAGGAGCCCCTGGCACCGTCCATCCTCCCCATCTCCCAGAAAGGTCTCCGAGCACCTACCCTCCCCTTCCTTCCTCCCAGTTTGGGATTATCCCTCCACGTTCTTCATCCTCAGAGCCCTCCCCCCTTGCAGCCTCAGCACTCTCCACCTCTCTGGAGGAGGTGAGTAAATCCTGGGAGGTGGCCATATGCTAGGGTGCACCAGCAGCCTCAGAGGTGTCACCGCTCCTGGCAGCCAGGAACCATGGCATTGCTGGTGGCAGTGAAGCAGGAGTCGTCCTTGGTGGTGGAGGTTGCCTTGTTTACTCCTTATGAATCTGAGGGCAATTATGTGTAACACCTCCCAGTTTCCTAGAATGTACTGGCTGCAAATAAAGTCTTGTTTAATAAGCCAGCAGATGCAAACAGACTGTGAAGAGGGGGAAAAAAAAAAGCTCTTCCAGACCTAGGGAGCATGTGTTTATGCTGACTGAGAGACCTGTTCTTGCACTCTGACTCGCGCTGGGGAGTATCTTTATCTGCCAGTCTTCCCACGGAAACGGGTGAGCCTGTCTTGTGAAGCAAGGCTTGATTTGGTTTAGATAGAGGTATCAAAATCTGACCAAATCATAGCTTAGGTCAGGAAGCTGTAATCTCTCTAAGGACGTAGGAGATGATTACTTCACCAGGTCTGCTGAATCACTGCTGTTTTCTTGCAATTAAATTTCCGCCGTTGCAGAGTAAGGGTTGGGGCAGGCAGTGCTCAGCCCCTCCGCTCCCCAGTGCAATGTGATCGCTGCAGGCTGTGCTGGTTTCAGTGCATGGACATATACATCTGTACAGAGAGAAACATTGCTACTTGCCTATGGAAAATATTTACAGCCAGAAATACATCACCTCTGGTTTGTTCCTAGTAGCGGTTCTTAATCTTGTATGTCAGAAAATAGATTTGATAAAGGTAAAGGTAGTGGGTGAGGTGTAAAAATGTGCTCTCAGAAAAGCAGGGTCTTTTTGGTTTAGCCAGATGGTTTTGGTAGTCTGGGCTTTGGTTGCACAGGGCTTTGCATGGGCACTGGTGTGGGCCGTGGGCCGGGGAGGTTGGAGAGGGCGATGGGCAGCTGCCTTTTCGGAGGTCAGCAGGTCACCTTATCTCAAAGCAGGAGTGAAACACAAGTCTGACTCCCAGTTGAGGGGCTGGCGCTAGGCAAATTTGCCTCTTCTTGTAAGCAAGGTTTTTAATTGATGGCTTCATTATGGCTGTACAGGGCTGATTTAACCATGCAGCTTGCTATGCAAGCGCCTGTATGAAATCTTGAGAAGAGCCATGGAGTGAGAGGCCCAGCTGCAGGGCTGAAAGGTGAAGTGAGGTGGCGGGTTTTTTTATCTTGGAATTCATATTTTCCATTTCTTCTTTCTCTCTCTTTTGGATCCTTCCAGAAGACTGAAAGTTTTGGCTAATTATATGTGCTTAAAGGGAAACTCTATAGTTTCCACGTACTAGAGCATTATTCTTGTACAGCTGGAGCTGGCGGCCTTTCATTCCCTTACCACCTCCTTTTTCTCCTAAAAATAGCAGCATGCTACAGTGGGATTACAGGAGAGGCAGAAGAATGTTTCCTGAGCAACCATTTTTACCGGATGGTGGTTGTGGTAGCATCAAGAACAGATTTTGGAGGGAGTCAGAGGGAGATACAAATAGGAACAGAATGAAATGGGATGGAAGCAAAACTGAGGTGGAGAAGATGAGGCTGGAAGTATATAGATGATGAGGTTCACTGGGCTGTGTAAAAGCCTGACTGGGGAATTGGGAGAAACCTCAGTGCTTGAAACATTTAGGAGTTGCCGAGACAGAGCACTCAGCAGTACCGTATGGATAACAAACTCATGGTGCGGATAGGAGATGTGTGCAGCATGACCTGATTTCCATCTCTGATTTCTATGATTTATTAAAGAGTTTTGCAGGCTTTCTCTTAGCTGGAGTGGAGCTGGAATTTGAGGCATGGCAGTTAGGAAGGTTCTGTAGTACTGTGCCAACATGATTGGAGTTTGATCACTTACTCGCTGGGGTAGTGAGCTAAGTGTGGGTAACTCATTGCAGCAAATGGAGGTTGTGAACAGGCTCTACTCCAGTTTAGGTCTGTTGTTGACATTGATTTGCGTTCTGTGCTTGGTCCTGCCCTCAATGCCACTGGTCCTATATGTAGGTTGTGCTTGTATATTTAATGATAATAAATAATATATTAATGTGCTATAGTAGATATCTTGGAAAAAGTAAAAAAGATCACTACCACCCCCCCAGCCACTTCTCATCCCACCCTATGTAATGACACCCTCAAGAACTAGAGAATAGTTGATTTGTCTTAGTTCGTTCTGCTCTTGGGAATCCCTTTCCACCTGTGATGGGTTGGAGAGGAACAACCAGCAGACAATGCTTCCACCCCCACTGGTTGTCCAAGGCAGGGAGAAAAGACAGCACCCACTGCTTTCATCAGTGTATTTAAATATATTCCACTAGACTTTCTGTCTGCGTAGACTGTGTGCCTAGTTGCATTTGCATGTAATGCTGCACAATTAATTATTGTGGTGGTGAAATGCTGGTATCACTACAGTTACTTCAAAAGCCCACCTTTCTCTTCGGAGTGTTGGTGCTGAGGTTATTATTTCTGATCTGTACCCATTGACCACAGTTGCTGCAATGCCAAGCCAAACCTTCCAGAATTTCACATTTAAAGTTTGAAAGGGTTTTATTCTCATTTGCTAATGGTGTGACACAGATTTCTTTACTTGTTATTTATGGTGCAAACCCCAAACTGTTTTTCTTGCTTTCACATAATATATAAACCATGAACATTGTGCTTTGCCGCTTCTCTGCTAACATGGGAAAGCAGTAAAGCCAGTCCTTAGCTCAAGGGGACAGTGATTGAATTAAGGTTGCAGAACTGAAGAATAAAAAAAAGTTCCTTATTTTTAAATTTTTACTGACTTCCCACTGCCTGGCTATTGGAACAGACATAAAATGTCTCTTGCCTGTGTATGGCAAATAGTGTGGTCAAGGGTGATAGCCACAGGGTCAAGGAGGTTGTAGTTTCTGCATTACACTGGCCAGAAGGATACCAGCAGCTTCTGTGACAAGAGTGTCTGAATTAAAGCAAACTCTCTGCCTGGTTTTGGACTCACTCCCTCTTCAGCTCCAATTTTGATTTTACCTATCTATTGTGCAGACATGATCATTGTGTTTTCCCCCATCCTTTTTTCTGAGTCACCTCACTTCACCCTAGTAGCAATTAAGTTATTCCACTTCATTTTGCTGTTTGACAGTGTCCTGCATCTTCTGTCGTCTGAAGGACTGTTTTTTAACTCTAGCTGGTGTTTCTTTCATCTAAAGGCAAGTTAGCTGCTATGAAAGAAGATGCCCTTTGTGACCTTCTGATCCTGTGATGTTGCTTTGAAGAGCACAATCAGTGTTATTATGCTTTCTTTTTCTAACCAGTTTGTGGAAATCGATAAAAGTGTTTAATATCGTCATAGATTTGTAAGAAATCTTGCTGTACTTTTTTTTCTTTCACTACAGAAATGCTGGCTTTCAATAGATGATGCAGCAACAAGCCATCACGTTATAAAAATATGTATCGCACTAAGAAGATATCTGTCATTCTCTAGCTTTCAAACAGTTTTAAAGGGATAAAACAGATACATTTACCACATGCTGCATTACATAGTTTGCTAAAAACGCTTTGCTACCTTCTTTAAAGCATGCCTGGGCTATCGTTGTTCCTCACCCAGAGAACTGCGAGTCTTGATAGCAGTGTCCTCTGCGTCTGGGATGTTGTTGTAAAAGCCAAAATCACTGCAGGATGAGACTTGGCAAACAAATCAAGGTCTTGGCCAAGGAAATGCATTGTCTGTCCATTTTCTAAACAAAACTAATTCAGCTGGAGGAGAGTGTTTTGTATCTGGTTTCCACTGGCTGTATTTTGATTTTGTGAAGTAGATGTGATAAGCAATTATTTCTGCTTACATGTTGTTGTTTAAAAAATACTTGTGGTTAAATATTTCTTAATTAAATGTTGGCTCCTGAGACTGAAAGAAACTGTACAGAAATTCAGAAGGGATAGCACAAACATTAACAAGAGTCTGAATAAGTGTTTATATGATGAATGGGATTGTTTCCTACTTAAAAACATACTAGCTTGAGAAATGGCTTGAGCAGAAGTTGCTCTCTGACTAGTGGCACATTTTAAGCCCAACATCTTGAGGTTCTCAAGCAAGGAGTCCTCCTTTCTGGTGGCATTTGGTATTTTTTTTTTTTAAGACCTTGTATAACCTACTCTCCTTTAACCTAGTATTCTGAAATTGTGGCGTATGGAAACTCTGTTTTAAGCGACTATGAAAATTTTTAGAACTTTATTTCTTTCTGAACTCTGGTTACAAATGTAAAAAGAAAGTTGGTGATCAGTAATATTACAGATATGAAGTTGGTACCTAAAAGTAATATTTAACATCAGATGACAGCTCTGCCAAATGCATGGTATCTTCCAGAACTGGGGTAGCAAGGCATCATGGCAAGTGTATTCTGTTAAAAAAAGACAGCTCCTTGAAAACTTAATGGGAACTTGGTCTATTTATTGCT
>NW_010161032.1:0-810 GCF_000695765.1 Mesitornis unicolor | reverse complement strand
GGAAACGAAGTAGTGACTGGTCGTAGGTAAGGTTTTCATTCAGGCGTGAGTTAAAAGCTCCTCAAGCTCCTTTGGTCTCCCTGCCAGGGCCACTGGTACAGAGCGAACTGCTCTTTCCAGGCACAAGTAAAACCCTCAACTTTGTTTCTATGTCACATTCCTTGCAAATCACATCGTTTCTTATTGCTGGGGCTGCCCTAGGCCCTCCCCTGCTTCCGAAAACTGAAGCTAGGAGGTAGTGGAGGGGGCAAGGATGGAGGTCCTGGGTGCTCCTGGCTGCATTGCCTGTGGGATGAAGCGCTTCACCCCAGGGTGCTGCCAGATGCTGCTTCCCCACCTCGAGGATGTTTTTTGGCAGCTCCTGGGGCTGGGAACTGACTGCTCCACTTGATCCTTTGCTGTAGGCACTGTAAAGATTTATAATGCAATTTGTCAGTTGAAAAATTAAATTTAGTGGGACAGAATTTTCAAGTCAGTTTTCTGTTGAGGAAAACTGCAATTTTTGTTAGGACTACAACACTCTCTCTCATGGGAACAATGTTGATAAAAACTTTGGTATAGGTTTCAGCTAATACTGGTATGCAGGTTGCCATAGTGCTCAAGGTCTTCAAGGTCTTGAGATAAACAGATGCAGAGGCTAGGGGGAACAGAAACCTAGGGGAGTCAACCCCAAAAGTAACCCTAGGCTGACCAATTGGTACTATTCTTACTATAAACGTCACATCCACTATAAATTGAGGAGTTTGCTAGGGACAACCCTCCTTCTCCTTCTCTTCTTCTCCCTCCTCCGTCTTCTGTGGCTAACATCCC
>NW_010161031.1:5276-21147 GCF_000695765.1 Mesitornis unicolor | reverse complement strand
GCAGCCGCTGCTTCCACGCGTGGGTGGGCTAGGCCCCCGGCAACGACTGGGAGCAGGCAGTGCCCCCCGGGGGGAGGTCTCGGTGGGCCCGCCCCTCTCGGGGAAAGATGCCCCCTCCTCAGGTTGGTGCCGCACCTGCCAGCGCCTGCAACAAGTAGGCAAAAGGAGAGCAGCTTCAAAGTGTTAGCTGTGAATTTTCATTTTATTTCTAATCTTTACTCTCTATAAGCTCTAGGACAAGTTTTAAGCTGCAGTTGTTGCTGTAGGGCACAGCTGAGTTGTGCTTTGCCCCTCTTCCAAACCACACACAGAGCCCACCTCCCCGAGGGGGCAAACCAGCAGTGCCACGGGTGGAGAAATACCGGCACTAGGGACGTGAGGGGTGTCACGGCCTCTCAAGGACAGCGAAATTAGTAAGGAAGCTCTCATCATGCCTTCAGCCCTGTGGCCGTGTGGTGGCTGAATAGCTCTAAATCCTGCCAAGCACTCCTTTGCCAGCTCTTTGATAATCAGATAAAAACATAAGGGCAAATGACAGGAGAAACACAGAAGCATGGAAATAGCAGAGAAAATAGTGGTGAAGGGATTTAAAGCTGTTGTCATGGCATGTCTTTTCTGAAACCTTGGCTTTTTGTTCTTTTGCAGTCACAGACCAGGACTGGAAGAAAATGTTCCTCCTCAATGGGGATTTTGTTAAAAGCAGGAATCATACTTACTAACCATGGGGAGTAGTACTAATCTGGACACAGATGATTTGGAAAAGTGGGGAGATAGCAATGGTTATGTTAGTAACAGTGAATAAAAGCAGAAACTTAATTGCAAAGTAAAGATTTGAACACGAACCATCAGAAGTTGAAACAGGTAAGCTTCAGAAATCTATGCTAAATTCAGCCCAGTTATAAGCAGTTTTAACTTAAACCTAAATGAAATGAAAATACTGCACATACTAAACATACCCATTTAACTTGGGTAAATTTTCAAGCTTTGTGCTTCACAGGACACCATTCTGTGTACAGTTTTATGCCACATGTGCACAGTTGAGTGCTCAAGTATCTCTCTCTTTTCTGGGAGTGAGTTGAGCACTACAACTGATACGTGCCCCTGTTGTCTCCTCTCTCATTAGAGGAAGTGTGTGCTCTAAAGCCTTGATTTTGTTCCAGCAAGGGGCTTTGGGATTTCTTGTTCTGCTTGAAAATGCATAGGTAAAAGACTCTGTGCACACCTTTGGAGACACACATGCAAAGAGAAAATGACAGGAACAAAGACATGTGCTTTGCCCATGAGAAGATGAGGAAGCTTTCGATGTCCTTTTGTGCCCTGAGAATTTTGTTCCATAGTTTTGGAGTGTGGAACAACAGACAAGAATGACATTTCTGTAGCACAGACAGCAGTCTTTCAAGTATCTTTGGACAAGGCTGTATATTGTGCTGAAGTTAAGGAACGAGACATTCGTTGCTATGAGATGTGGCCTGGCTGATAACCACAGTTGTTCAAGTCCTTGCGTGCCCGAGTATTATGTTTGGCTCAGTATGGGTGAATTACTGGCTTTGCTGTTATTTCCACCTGAATAATTGTACCACTGAATAAATGGATTTGCTATTGTAATGACCTGAGTAATTGCACTACTGATCTATATCTTATCCCTAAAGCTGTTGGTCTGCTGTCTGTTATATCCCAAACCTATAACTAGGGGCCACCTTAAGTTCTTACATCGAAGATGTTTTACCATTGCATGGATGAACTAAGTATCTGCCTGTTAGTCTTTTGTTTTACCCTCTTGACTTAAATTTTATAGGTTTAATATTTGATCAGATGAACCAACAATATTGGATGGGCCAGAGTTGAACAATGAAAATTTTAGGAAGTAATCTTACAAATTTTCTTCTGTTATCACAAGTGTGTCAGTGGGTCTTTTCTTAGTGGGATGCAAATAATGCCCAAATGAATGATAATTTTGCATGTGGTTTATATTTCTAGGTGTATTCATTTAAATGAAGTAATCAATTTAAATGAAGTTGATGCTTCATGACAGGATCAATTCATCACTGCCAGCCTTCTCTTATATACTTCCAGCAGGGGATAAATTTTGATAGATGTGAGAATAGAAGTGCTTTGCTGAGAACTCTTAGCATCGCTCAGCCAGATCTTGATGATGTAAGAAGTCACAAGTGTCTCATTGCTGATGAGATTGTAGATTTTTTTTTTCTGACAGATTTTACATTGATGAGTCTCAACTTCACACTTTGTGTTTGCTTCTGGCCAGGGTGTAGGTAATGATCCTATGCAATGTGTAGCATATATGTGTTAAATACCTTAGATCCACAGAATTTGTTTCCTTAGACACTTCCACCCAGTATCAGGTTGAAAACAGTTCTAAATCCCCATCGTATGCAGGAAGTAAGCAGTTACAGGTAGATGAATGAGTTTACCTGTTGTGTCCAAAATAAATGTAATTGCTTCCACTATTTTTTTAATCTGCCTTACAACAGTTCTTTTCTGAAGTCTTTGATACATGTAACATTCAGAAGATACAAGGTCCAGGTGCAGTTTATTTATCATTTACAAAAATGTACAGGGTTTTTTTGTTGCATATTGGCAAAATAGAGAAGGTTTACCTTGAGTAGTTGTGTTGTTGTGTAAGTCATCTCAGCACTGGGCCTGATGACACTGTTTGTATGCAAAACATTAGTGCCTGATGTATGCAAAAACTGACCTGCATGCTTATGTTTGAAAAGGTCCTTGATGTGGGGATGGTAGATACAGCAGGTGAAGATATTGAACTTCAGAGAGTTAATATTAACTAGATACAAAACTGCTGAGTTTAAACTACTAGTCTACAGATATCTGATGCATGAATAAAAATTAGGCACATTTATTCTTACCCTTAAAAGCCTGATTCAGCAGGGAATTACTTTAAGTACTTTAGTAATCCCATTTACTTCAGTGGGACTACACATGAGCTTTAAATTAAACATCTGCAAGTTATCTGTGCTCAAATAAAGCAAAGCTCCAACGAAATGTTCTCAAGTGCTTTGCAGAACAGAGGCAGGATGCTTCACTGATGAGCTCCATGAGCTGCACACATTGTATTGGATGAGTTTACACACAGGGCTGCTGCGTGGGAGGCAGAAATAGAAAGTAAAGGCAGCCCGAAAGTCACTGTGCAGAAATTTCAAAGAAAACTACGTCTTTCCTGGTTCCATATGAACAGCCACAACTTTTATGCCAGTTGTTTTGTCTAGCATCTAAATTAATGTTTATAAATACTGTTCTGTATAACTTTAACACAAATTATGTTGTCTGACTTGTAGGACAGGGACATACCACTTTTTCTCACTGTACTGTAAATTCACATAAGAGATTGTGAATGCTGGAATGGTAAGTCTACAGGAATTTTTGATTAAAAATTTGCTATAATATTTGAGAAACATTGTGTTATGAAATTACTTCCCTAGCTGCCTCAGTAACTGTCAGTTCTACCTTGCACTTGAAACTGGGACCTGGCCAGTAGATAGTATATTTAATTCCAGAGATATTATGCTTACTCAGTGAATACATTTATTATTTTCTTTGCAAAAGTGCTGATAAAGCTTATAAAAAACCAAAAATACAGATCCTTTTCTAACTTTTCTAACTTGAAAACAAGATGAGTATGTTCTGTACCTGGACTTCTATTTTCAGCATTGTTCTAAGCAACTGAATTAGATTATTAAATAAAAATGCAGGGGGTTTTTTTTGTAAAGAAATGCAGCGTTTATGTTGACTATCTTTGTTTCTGAAGTGATTTTAACAGTGAGAGAACTCTTCATACAAGTAAGATACAGTATATTGCACTGATTGCTTTTTTAAAATGTATAAAGGTATTAGTTTATCTCATAATGATTGTATGCAATAATAAGTACCTATGAAATTATGAAAAAATATAAGATATAGTTTCTGGGTCTTGTCAATATGTAGGGGTTTTTTGTGGGTTTAGAGGTTTTTTAATATGTCTGCAGACCAAAAATGAGGGCATCAGTATACCTTAATGCACTTAAAAAACCCCAGCTTTAAATGTGTTCAAATTTATAATGCTTGATTTGAAGAAAAGTGTAACATCATAACAATTATCCTAAATTACCACTCAAATTATATAGGTGGAAAAGATCTTCTAAATCAGATTTATCCCTAGCAAGTTCTTCCTAAATAGTGACCTTAATCCTACAACCACTGCAGTTCAAGTCTTGCTTCCTCAGGGAAGATGGAAGCAGTCTATTGCTTTCCTCTTTGCAGCAAATTTGTGTTTGAAGATGGCTTGTCATGTCTTGCTTTAGCCCTTTTCTTTAGTCTAAGCAGGCTTTATCTTTCACTGTTTTCTCCTAAACCTCATGACTGTCTCTGTTGCTGTTGTCTGGACTTCCTCCAATTATGTTAGGTGGTTGTTAAAGTCTGATTTCAAAAACAAAACGCATTATTTGGCGAATATTGTACCATATTAAAGTGGCATAATTCTGTGTGACTCCAAAATGACACTGTTCTTTTTCACTGGTGCCAGGAATCAGCCGTGTGATGATTCCTCCACCCCCCCACAACAGCAAGATGATGTGTAACAACTCATCTTCAGTGTGTGATTTGCTGTTGTCCTAATCCTTTCCCACAGAACATTAACTAGTTGCTTCCCACTTTGAATTAGTGAAGATGAGTTTCACTCAGCCAGCATTCACTTGCACACTTGTTTTTCCCCTTTAGATTCCTTCCCTGGATGAAGGTAATTTTGAATTTTAATCTCATATTGCAGTTCTTCCCTGGTTTCTAACAGTTTGTACATTTGTGCATGCAATAACTGAACTCTTCCAAAGTTATTAAATAATGTTAAAGGATTTGGCACAGATTTAGCATTTCATACATCATTCAGGCTTGGAACTTAGTAATTAATAACCATTACTTCGTAACTGTAAACAATGTGTGCTCTCTTGCCATAGCTTTGCCTAGATTACCTTTAACGAATGTTGGCAGCTTTGCTGAAGTCAAAAAACACAAATAATATCTATTTTAGTGAAGGCTGAAACGTAAGAGTATTTAACATTTTGGTTTATCTCGGTGGTGCATCTGGAAGTTCTCACTGCCCACTGAGCAGTGGCGTAGCCTTTCCCTTCGCCCTCCTCCTCCTACTACAGAGCTGTCTCGTTTCCTTTTCTGTTCCTTCCTAACCAGGTCTTATTCTGTGATTTGGCCTTTCTGATTTTGCCCCTACATACTTGCCCTCTTCCCTAATATTCTTCCTTTAGTAATTTGACCTACTTTCTACTTGCGTATACTTCCTTCTAGTGTTTCAGGATCATTGAAGAGCTCTCGATTTAGTCAGGTTTGTCTCGTGACACTCATCTTGTTTTCCCTTCACATTGGGGCAGTTTGTGTTTATGCCCTTCACGTTATTTCTTTCAGAAAACAGATTGCTCCTTTTGGAGTCTGTAATAAAATAAGACCTGGTAGAGAGCAAATCTTAAGTTTGTGGCTTTTACAAGGCAGTCCTGGCCGACACGGGCGTGAGATATTCTCATGTCCTCAGCCCTCTGTGCTGCCAGCACAACTGTTTCTTCAGTGAGCTGTGATTTGGATCAGGGAACCAATCCAGCTTAAAAATAATCCCGCAAAAAGATTTATTTTTATTTTGCTCTTAAAGCTGAATCGTTTGCTCTGTTTGCAGAGCATCTATACAAACAATTGCCCTAATGCAACTGAAAGCATTCAGAAAAGCTGGCAGCTTTATAGTTCACCTCTTTTGCTTTTAATTCCATTGTCTTTTTCCTAGGAATTACAAATAATATCTTCCCATAATTTTTCACCCAAGTTGCCCACAGTCTTGCATTTTCCGTCAGTTTACCCCTTGTTGGTTAAAAGGGAAAGCTACTCCAGATTTTATGTAGTCACTTACCTGATGGGTGAAAAACTTTTCCCTGTAACACGGCCCTGTAGAACCTCCCCAGCAGGTCCCTTGGTCGTTGAGGTCCCTCATCTTCACCCCGTTCTGTGTTTCAAAGAACCTGCAGCAGCACCCAAAGCTCTCGAGTCCTCTGCTGTTGTGCCCTACGGATTTTCCAGGTGCCTAAGGAGGTCCAAGACCTGATTGGAGCTTTTTTTGTTTGGAGGGTTTGTTTCTTATGTCAGGTAAGAATTGGGATTGTTTCATGGTTTTTAGTGATGTGCAAAGCATATTTCTCTCCTGCTTGGATGTGTACTTTGTAGTTTTGCTTTGTTTTAAATTGTAGAAATGTCATACATTTGAGATCTTAATTCCTCTGGTAATTTTCATGTAAATTAGCTAATAAGTAATTGTCATACATGTTGCTTTAACACTGTAGGAGAATAAAAGTTCGGCAGCCTTACTGCTCACCATGCTGCCATTTTTCTGAATACCTCTATTGAGAGCTACTTACATCTACCTAGAGATCTAGGCCTTTTGCCATGCTTTAGGCCACCTATTAATTGAAAATCCTCCTTCATTAGCAATTTCATCACCAGTGATTACAGACCTTCACAGAGGTTTTGGTAAAGAGAATTCCTTCATCAGACAGTCCCCGCTCTGTGGTTTCCATCTCCTGCAGCATGACTCTGGTGGAGGAGACAGAGCTCTGCAGGTCATGCCAGGCCACCTCTGCAACAGTGAGTGCACCTCATGAAGGCACCTATCCCAATTTCCATAGGGATTGCACCTCTCCAGCTGCTCCCTGGACCTTGCAGTTCCTCATGGTCTGCCTTGATTTTATCTGGCAGATTTTATCAGACATAGGGATGAGGCTGTGTGTCTGTCTGCATTCATACCTAATTCTGTCTTAATACGGGGTCTGTCTTGTGAATTTTTTTTTCTTCTAAAAATAAAAATGCCTTTTTTTTCATTTGAAGGTGATAAGTTAATGTTAAAATAGAAGTTAGATATTATATTTCTAATTTTAAAAGACATGTTGATGGCCACAGCTATTAGCACACGCTCTGGTTATGCTGTGCTGGAGCAGAACAAAACAGCAGTTGCATTTCACCAATGAACTGGTGGTGGTGCTTCTTATACTTTGAACAGTTGATTAACTTAATGCAAAAATTTGTTGTTCTGAGTGGATCCATTTGTGAAATGGATTGAAAATAATTTGCATTCTAAATTTGAGTTACAGGTACAATCTTGTTTGGGTTTTTTTTAGATGATGATGGAGAAAACAAGGCAAATGGTACCAGAGGTGCAAAAGCTGAGCTTTTTGCTCTTTGATGATAAATATAATATGGTTATTTTTATGCACAGTGTAGTCTCTTTTGAGATTGGTTTCCATTAACAAAGTCCTCAGTAAAGGAATTGAGCTGTACTACCATGGAGCTAAGCAGGCTGCAAAGACCTTTAATAGAAAGCCACTCCTTCAATCTGCTTAAACTTTGGTGAGGATAATACGGCTTACTCTAACTGATTTTTGATAAAACAGTAAAAGGCAAACAGATGCTGGTTATGCCTGAGTTGATAAATGCATCCTGTTGATATGTTTCTTGTGCTTATCCAAGAATATACGTCCTGGGGGAAAACAATTGTTGACACCAAAGCTAACATGCAAGTTAAACACCTAGACATATTTTGATGTTTAATTTTACATTAAAAACTATAGCAGGGGTTAGTGCATCATAATCAGCCTAACTTATTAATTTAAACTCCCAGCTGGTATGAGATTTCATTTATTCTTCATTTCCTTCTATTCTGTTGGCTTTTTTAGATGCTGGTAACATAATGTCATGGTGTTTTTTTATGATGAAGAAACCTGTTCACCATGTGGATTTCACCATTAGCATCTTGAAAACTGGCTCTCTTAGCAAATAAACTTAATGTAATACTGCATTGTGGCAAAATGTTTTTCTATTTGTCCACTGAAATTTCAGCTTAAAGCTTGGATTCTGCTCTTTGGAAGACATAACCACCAAAACAGGGGTTTAGACAGTACTCTCTGTATTCTGCAGGTGCAGCACAGTTTTTATACTCTTCTTCTGGTGAAGTCACATGAATTTGTGTTTACAGCTCTCCATGTGAATATGTTATATATATACATCTGTGCTTCTGGCAAGTACGAGATGGAGATAGGACTGATTAATATTTGCATTTTTTTAAACTGTATTAATATCAGCAAAGTTATAATTGAAGTATGAGAAGTGTGCATGTCCTTTTAATCTGAAATTTTGTTGTTGAGGTTTTTTTCCTTCCTGAGTGAATTTCAGTTTGTGTACCTGAGCTACCTGGCTGATTCTGGAAGAGGTGATCCTGTGTTCATGATTGGAAAAGTGCAATACTTTCGCCCCCTGTGAAAATCACAGGTTTTGGGATCTGCTGTCCACATTTGGAGATGTGCAGAGCTGGAGCTACTGTGTAGCCACCAACCTGAGTTAAGATTTAATTTATGGGGACAAAGAGACTTGTGCCTCCATACTAATTTGAATTATTTTATGTAGTAATACTTTTCTTTATCTTCTTATGGTTTGATAAGATATGGTTTGATACTTTTTTTTAACTGTAATCTAAATGTATAATCTACCTAGACTACAAAATGTTTAACACAATTATTGAAATAAGCGTATGTGCATGCGTATGATGAAGTTGCTGAAATGGAAGTCTTCAATATGCAAGTAAGCTTGCTACCAGTAAATTTTGTTTTATTTAATCCTATCATGCTTGGAGTGAGTGTTGAAAGCCGAACGGGTGAGCGTTGCTCAGCCAGAGGGGAGAAGCACGTCATACAGCCCCCAGAATAGCATCGGCAGTAAATATGGTCATGCTGTTCTTCCCCGAGATAGACCCAGATCACATTTGTAGCACCCACCGGGTCTGCTGGTTACCAGACGTTAAGGGACTTTGATGAAACATTTACAAATGCAGCTGCAGTTTGGAGGGATCTGCCGGCAGTGAAGAAGCTGACATCAAGAAAACGAGAGGAAACTGGATCACAAGCCAGAGAGTTCAAACAAAATGAAATTTAGGGGGAATACAAATTTAATCACAGTATAAAACACTGCTCCAAGATATGAACCATGTTCTTGTTAGACTCCTTTTCATGTTAACTTGGTTATGCTTTCCAGTGACTTAGAACCACTAAAGCTTTAAGCTTGTGTAGAGGAGGAAAGGTGGACTGAAAAATAGCTCTTTATTCAACTGTCTTAGGTCATACACAGTGTCAAAACTGGAATTAAAATGCATTATAAAGTGAAGTTAGAGAGAGCCTGAAATGAAAAAGTTTTTTCCGGTTCCAGTTTGCAGTTATTTCTCACTTTGTGCAATACATTGAAATAAAGTAAGATAGCCTTGAAGGTCTGTGGCAGTGGCCTATCTAGCATGTTGGAGAGAAAATTTTAATTATTCAAGGTCAAGAAAAAACGCTGTTAATTTCTTCACCTTGAAAAGTTAGATTATCTCCTCTGGGCCAAAAGGATATTCTCACTTTCTTGTCCCTAAGCTCTGTTCATATTGACTCTTCTATTAATACAGCTTCTATATTTTTTTAATGTTTGTACTTTGCTCTGAGGACACTAATACACAAGTCAAACTCTGCCTTTGTGTTCTGGCTGCTGGACTTGATGGGACGCTGCAGGAATTAAGCTGAGGCGTTGCATCTTCCTCCACCCCCCTGCCAGTTTATGCATCTCTGTAAAATTTGAAAAGCTCGCTTCAGCTTCTGCAGCTTCTCTCCTCTGGCTCTGCCTCCCCACCCGGTGCATTAGCTGGGGAGTTAGTGGAAAGGGTTTGTTATTTCAGACACATACCATCGCCTGCTGCCCTCGCTTCTCCCCTGCACTTGCACAGGGCACGGAGACAACTTCATACTTTCATTTGTATCAGTTACACACACAGGATTTAAATTCATCCCTTTCTCTGTATAGCCTTTTTTTTTTTGTCAGACTCACTAAACGCTAAATAGCAAATATTACTGCCTTCAGCTGACACTAATGTACTACATCTATTTTTCTTAAGAAAAGTTCATTGAGCTAAATGTGTTGAGGGAAGTGTGTTTTCAGAGCAGTAGCTCTGGTATTTGTTCTCAATTTGTGAGTGACTTTATGCAGTTGAGAAAAAATCACGCCAGCGTGTTTTGGTCAGTGCCAAAAGAACATAGACAGTGATTCAGTGCCCAGATCTATTGCTGCCCAAAACTGTATCTTGTCCTATTTTTACTTTCACAAACGAGGGTCTCGCTTACAAGAGGAGTTAGGTGAATGTTGTGTTTGTGTGCTATTTGATAATGGATTTGTCCAGCTGTTTTACATTCGGCTGTCAAAGAATCCCAGTTTTTTAAATTATCATGACTTGTATTGGAGTTAACTTCACTGGAAAGGCCTGGGTGCCACAAAATACCTTTGTCTACAAAGCAAGAGAATTGACTGTTTCTTGTTCTTCTGTACACCTAAACCATAACTATTGATTACTAAACACTTAAACTATGTTTACGAAAGAAGACTCCTCTACAGACTAAAAGAATAATTTAAATTAAAGTGGAATCTCTTTGGATAAGGGCTCAAATTAAGAGTTTACTAATTGGTATAAACTATTCGTTCAATTCTTTTGGGCTTTTTCATAAACATACGTCAAGGGGCTGAAAAACTCAAAGAACAATTATCCATCAAATATGGAGTAGCAGTTTTGTTACTTTGAAGAAGAACAGAAGAAGTAGTTTAGACCAGTCTGAAGACCTAACAAAACAGTATCCTGATGTCTGCCTGGAGAGGTTGGAAGTTGTACAACAGGAACTTTGAGTTTCCCTTTGTCAAGGGCAGAAATGAGAGCTGGTACTGGAAGTCATGCACACAGAGAGCCCTCCGCTGGGAAATATCAGGAATAAAAATTCCAGTCAGCTAATACAGATGTAGCGAGAAGTGGAACTTAATGAAAATTTCTGCAGCTTTCAAAATTCAGTAAATAGGGTAAACTGAAATACCATAATTGACCACTGTGGTTTCCTTTTTGTTTCTGCACTACTATGATTAGAAAAGACACAGAAAAAAATGTGATTTAGATTGGGAAAAAATGTTCGTAAGAGAAAATAAGCTACCTAAGCTTATGGCCCCACCACTCCACAAGCAATCATGAGCTGGGTTACCCAGCTGCCCAAGGTGATTTTCCTGTGGTGGTGTGGAGCCCATGGATCGACGCTAATTGAATTTGCCTGTTACTGTTTGTTTTTCAGTCCAGCTGGGACAAAGGTAATGGGGAAATAGCAAGAATTACAGCTGAAGAAATAAGAATTCCCTTATTTAAATAAGAACTATATTTCTGTGTTGTCTTAATTATTAATGTGAAAAGTAATGTCTCTTCCTCGGTGGCAGCTATTTTTTTATTTGTCAATGAAAGTGTTTGGAAGCACACAATAACCCTTTAAAGTATTTTAAATTTATTTTTGTGAGCAGTTGGCTAAAAAAGATCAAATGTTTAAGCTCAATTACAAAATAACATAAAAGTTTTCACAACATTTTCAGTAGAGAATGTAACTAAGTTTTTTAGAAATTTTTGAAAATGTTTAAACTTTGGCATTGTTTCAGGGATGGGAAGAATCTAATTCCTGTCATTTTTCAGGAAAGTTCTTTTAAAATTATTTTCCAGTCTAAGAAGACACTGTAAGAGACTTCAAAGGACATTTTTCAAGATTGTATTTAACCCTTTAGATTTCTTTAAGACTTTCTGTGCTTGATTGTCATCCGAGTTACTGGATCTTTACATTTTGCAGTGTGAATTTGAACAGGCCGAAGAGGTGATAACACGACCCGTGGAAGTCAATACAAATCACCCCACTAAGTTTGGTGAACATTGTTTCAGCACCTAAATAATCTGTTTTACAAGCTCTAAGTTGCATGCACTGTTTTTGGCCACAAGCAGTAGGTGGAAGATGCTATTTTCTACATTCACTGTTTGTGCTGTGGTAATATGTGAATTTTAATGGGCAGCTAAAAGCCACTGTGCTAACTGTGCAGTGCTGTACACACATGTAAAGTGATGGCAATCTTTGCTCAACAAAATGTCACCACTGTTAGATTAAAACCAGTATAAAAATCAACACCTGGATGCTATGCACAGAGGTACAGAGCACAGGAGAACTTTTTAATTGAATTTTTACTCATGTGAGTTACACATCTAAGTTAATGTCAGGGACGATGAGCATGTGAAATGATAATACCGAATTGTTTCTAAAAGCTGAGTAATGATCAAGTTCCTGCATATTACACATATGCACAGAGGCAACAAACACAGGCAAGTACATAAAAACATGATTTAGATTTTTTTAATTTGGCTGTTATGCTAGATTTTATAACTTGAAGATGCTGTTTGTATAAAAGCTTGAGCAGAGTGGATAAAGCTGTAGTGGTAATACCTAGATTTTAAGGTTTATAGCTAAGAAATTGCCCTTTTTGCACCTTATGTAAACATATTAAATGTATTTCCGTGCTTGATTAAAAAGCCTGATATTTCAGGAAATTTTATTTCAATCATCAAAACTGTTCAAGTTTTTATAGCATTAGAACAATGAATATTTTTGTTATATCTTGAGAACTAGAAATGTATGCAACCACTACTGATTTTTTTAATAGGCTTCCTGTAAAACTACTAAGAATAAATTTATTGAGAAAAAATAATTATTAAGCATGATTACTGAAGTGAAATATGAAGAATATGAAACTCCTGCACGGAACAGGTTAGACTGTGGTATTTAGGGAAAACTTGGGCAGAATTTTGTGGTGTAATCCCTGAAGAAAACCTAGTATGATAGGTTAACTAACTTTGAAAGTGATTAAGTAAGTTCTATTAATAGGTGGATTTTGTTGGATATAAAATGGTACCTCAGTAATTATGTCTTGAGAATATGTATCAGCTATCTAGAATTACCTAGGTTGGCATCCCTCTGTGGTTTTATATACAGTTAAATTAGGGCAGGGATAGTCTCAACTGTGACTGTCAAGATGTAACTTTGCTCTCACAGTTTCTAAAGAGTTGCATATCTAATTCACCAGCCGTATTAAAGGCAGTTCTGGTGTCAATATTAAATCTCACCTGTGTATCTGAATTCAACGCTGTGCTCTCTTGACTCATGTCATTGCCAGTAATGCAGCGTCGGCAACTGGAATTTAGCCAATAACTATTGATGACAGAAGGTCCAGAATAGAACCCCTCTTACTTTTCCAACCAATATTAACTTCTGCACCACTGTCAATTAGGCCAGTTCAGCGCTTGGAACTGAAACAATGCATCTGTTAGTGATGCATATGCAGAATCCAGCTAATTTTCAGTTATAATAGCTCTGGCTGCATTTAATCAAACTTGCTTTTCAGTATGCACAAATAATTGATCTGATAAGAAAGAAATCGTCATTTTTTTACTTGCATTGATCACCTTAATGTCTCATCTGGCCTAGATGTTTCCTGACAATATCATGGAGTGAGTGGGGAAGTAAAGAAGACAACTTACTACTAGAATATTGATTTCCAGATCTTTGACCTAATTTATACATCAGCTTATTAAATTGATTTTAGTACTGCTTATCTATTAGTATTATTTTCTTTCCATGATGTAAAAATATGTGCATAAAAAAGAAACTTGTAGAGGGTTGTGTATTTATATGTATAGATATTTTTTTTGTAAACATGTGAAGGATGCTAAAAAAGGCCCAAGAGAGACCATATAGAGAAACAATATCAGTATGGTAAGAAAAACGATTTATCACACAGTGCTAGCAGTCTTCTTGCAACAGCAACATGCCAGGATGCTGGTCAGATTTGCCGCTGTGTGGCTTTTGTGCCTTGCCCTGCTTTTGTTTTCACAACACTTACACATTTAAAAGAACCTTTATGGACACTAACTTTCATTTCAGTTGTGTAAAGCTTTGTATAAACACATGTGGAACAAGGTTTTCCAGGATGCCATGAGCTTTTTCATAACCTGGCCTTTTTGCTTGCTTTTCTTCGTGTACAAGAAGGTAGAGGGGCTTGGGAGCAAACAGGTGAGTAGATAGGTGCTCGTCCTGAAGAAAAAGGCATCAGCCCCTTTTCTTCTTCAGCATCTCCAGAAGAAGGTACTTTGCATCGTATTTTTGGAAAAGGGAGGCCTCGTGTGGTCAGTCGTGAGAAGAGCTGCCTGCCAGTGCTCCCTCCTGCAGCTGAGCTGCTGTTAGGCAAGCCAGAACGGTAAACATGGCCATAGAGCTGGTGTTTCACAGCAACACTCAAGGCAAGATTAAAGGAAGGAGAAAGTCCTGAGTATGACTACAGCTGCTCTTGTTATTGAACAGGTCTGAAGTAGGAAACACTGTTCTCACTGGTCCTTACTGTGTTAGAAGATAGATACCTTCCATCGCCTTTCTGGGCATCTAAAACAGGTAACAAAACAACTCAAACTCAGAAGTCCATGTTTGCTATTAAAACAGTGATCTGCCTGGTAACTGACAATATGGCATTTTGATTCAAAGGCAAACTTAAGAAAAAAGCCAAACCAAAAAACCTGGAAGAGGGTCTAGTAAATTAAAAATTAATGTCCCACGTATCCAATGCTCAGTTCTTTGCCTTGAGATATTGTAAGATCTAGCTATGACTGTGAGAATACCTGTGTTGAGTCACAAGTTAAAGCCCTAGTGCACCAGAGGGTATTCCAGCCCTCTTACCTCAGACATATATCTGAAAAGAATTAAGTCCAGTCATAATGTATTTATCTCATTCCATTGACCGCATTCTCATTATCAATTCTAAGCACATTCTCCAACTTTTTGAAGAATTACAATTAAATTAAATTGCCCAAAATGTAGACCTTAATAACAACTCACTACTATCATCTGGGATTTGGGAGAAGCCTCTCATTGTGCCTTCCCTTCTGAGGAGATCATTTTGGTGTGTGACTCCAGCTGAGAGCAGTCTCTGGGGAGTGCCCTTGTGCCCACTTGCATGAACAGTGTGGGGCTGGATGCTGACTCTCTTGATCTATGGGATTTGTCCATTACCTTGTCTCTTTCAGTGACTTAAATCCATTACCTTAACATTAAGGTTAACATTAGCCAAAATTTCACTTAAAACCAAATGTACTTGTTATTGGGATGTAGCTCTCGACATACTAGGTTCAGGTCTTCAGAATACTAATGGTGGGATTCATTCAGTATATGGAAATTGCACGTGGGAGTGGGTTATCGTGTTCACCTGAAGTAATGATCTATATTGCGGATCAAGCAGTCAGGAGGAAGAGGGCAATATTCTGGGCTCTGTCAAATCGCCATGGTTTCCAGTTTGCTCGTCTCCCTGATGCAGCAGATAGTGCCTGATGAATAAGGCCAGTACTATCAATTGCATCTTCTGAGCTATCCCCAGCTTGAGACACAAAGAAAGCATTTTCTGGTGATAGAAGCCAGTGTCTGTTATCACATGCTTTTCAGGACCCTGCTTCACACAGGAAAAAACCCTGAAAAACTGTTTTTTCTAATTTTATTTAGAAAAAAATACGAATTGAGAAGCCTTGTCTCTCGAGACTGAAAGAACACCGCTGGAGGCAAAAAAGTGTATATTATTCTAGAGCTTTATTTCTTCTTGCTATAACTTAAATGCATTTTGCAATTGAGTGTTTATGGGTATAGGGGCCAATTCAGAATGCCTTCTGGTAATATTTATCTTTTTTTTTCCCAAGAACGTGATACCAATGTCCCTGAAATTCATACTGAAAGCATGTAGTCAAGAAAAAAAAAAATAAGGGAAATCCTGCTATATGACCTTTTTACCTGCGCATCCATCTTTCTGCGCCTCACTAGGGGATGCTGTGGGCGGTGTTGCCGGCAGTTTCCCTTTCGGAAGGGCCGCCCTCTGAGCAGCGCAGGGACAGGCCGGGGGAGAGAAGAGGGTACCCCCAGCAACCCCC